>NC_087330.1:9670555-9972500 GCF_037043105.1 Vanessa tameamea | reverse complement strand
TACATACATACATACATACATACATAAAGAGCATGTTACGAATTCTATCGTATTTTTGTAACCGTAAATTATTAATCAAATTGTATTAATTTAATATCGAAATGATTATTAGCTAAGTTCGTACATTACTGTTTCACATTTTATCGATTCCGAATACAAGATGGCGTTATAGCACATCGTTGAGATCTCTGCGATAATTAAGATTCGCTAAGTGTTTTACATAGCACAATGGAAAGATAATTTCTATATTTCGATGTAAGTGGCATCTAATTGTTTTATTCGTTAACATAAGTGTTGTGCAGCGTCTTTAGTTTATCATTTGAATAATATATGCCGCAGTGTTATATTATTATTATCGTACATATAATTCTACAAGAACACACACAATTTATGTACATGAGGATATACTTTAATGTTTTGTTCATAAATCGAAGAAAAAGTACAAAATTAATTAATTCTTATATTCTTCACTGGCGCAGATTTCATTAAACTTGTTTAAATATATTGTCGTTATTTCACTTACTAAATTACTTATCTTGGGAAAATAATACTATAAAAAATCACTTGCTATCGATATCACAAAAGCATCGATATTATCGATAGTATTCCTTATCGATACTATCGATAGTATTGCCACGTGACATTACTATAGAGAAACTATCAATACTATGGCTAACATCTTATAATCTAAATTCATCTGAAATCTAAAAATAGAGGATAAAGAGGTTGCGTTGGTTTAGTAAGTAAGGACAAATATATTTTATTCGTAGATGTACAAATATAAAAATATCTGTTAACTTTTGTTTCAACTTAATCGGATCAATGGGTTAGGTTAGGATGCAAAATATTTAATGTATATATTTATGTCTCCTCGTGCGGACCGCGCACTTGACGCTGATATTCCAAACAAAAACGGAAAATTTATGTTTGAAAACAATATCGTTCGATGGGTCCACTCGACTCATTTAGTTTTCACAAAAGGAATTGTTACGTTCGGTTTGTATTATTTACGAATATGTTTTTCATTGAGTGTTTTTGTTAGAATATTGTAAATTACTTTTGTTATTGTCAGTGTAAGCAGATTTAGATACTGAATATTTATAAAGTTTCGTTACCGTATTTTTCCTTATTCTTTTGAGAATTTGCCTAATACGAAAAATACGTCGTTGGGACGTCTCTTTTATTTGAAGCTTGGTTGCATATGTTGATGAGGTCAAAAGGAAAACAAAAGAAGTTTAAGG
This sequence comes from Vanessa tameamea, assembly GCF_037043105.1. Lineage (NCBI taxonomy): Eukaryota > Metazoa > Arthropoda > Insecta > Lepidoptera > Nymphalidae > Vanessa > Vanessa tameamea. The sequence continues at coordinate 9,971,259 of NC_087330.1, read as the reverse complement.
GTAAATGGACTATCTTCCGGATATCTATAGTTTAACCTATAATAATTATGTAAGTATGTCTTTTCGAAAAAATCTTTTATGCGTCCGCTCCGGGATTCGCACTTTCCTTAAGGCATAAATTAAAATGTTACATGTTTTTTTTATAAAGAAAAATGTATTTGGAAATTATTATGAGTTCCTTTATGTATATTTATAAATGAGTAGGCTGTACTGACGGTATGTATTCACCTGCGTGGCCATCGACTATTCGTACTAGTGGGCTATTGGACTATTGGCACATTTATATTGGTAATGTAAGAAATATTAACCAAATAAACTTCCGTATAAAATTTGCTCAGGTTTTATAATCAAATAAAAGAAAAGCTGTACTTACTCATTAAACTGAAAAAAAATAATTGGATTAAATCATTGGAAGTTTCATGACCTAAATTTTCCTTCGAAGAATAACAAAAATGAATACCTCACAAATGACGAAGGGATTGAAATAAACATTCGTAAATATTTAATTGCGACGATGGATTTCATTTGCCAACAACATGGAACGTTTTATACGTGCACAGGTGAAGGGGGGAGAGGCCGTATGTGAGCCTGGTGCGCCCTATTACATTGGAATACCCACTATGCTACCGTGATGCTTTGACGAACAACATGGAACCAGGTCTTTTATGAATACTAGCTGAACCTGCGGCATTACCCGCGCGTAATTTATAAAACACAAACACCCGATCCTCGTTTCACCCTCTTAGGGGCGGAGTTTCGTAAAAACCGTTCTTAGCAAATGTAGTATGTAGCTACAGCTACACCCTGTAAGGAACCTACCAGCCGTATTTCAAGTTTGTAGGTGTTATAATTTCTGAGATTTCGTGATTAATCAGTGAGTGGTATTTAACTTTTATATATAAATAAATAAATTGGACTGTCGTGAACAGTATTCTTGAGATCTGATTCTGATTGTCAAGTGTCTATTCGAGAGTATTTGCAGAATAACTAGAATATAATGTATGAAATATTATTTAAATAGGACGTTTGATCTGTGCGAGTATTTAATATCCGTTTTAATTCAAACGATGATACTTGTATTCGCAACGTCACGTAGATTTTATATTAAATCATATTATTCGTAATAAGATAATGGCGAAGAAGCTTTTAAAACTTGATATTGATCGTGATGTACTCGCCCTCTGTCAAATAGCGCACCCGGCGGTAGAGGGGAGGATTATGTTTCACCAGTAATTGAATGAAACATGGCAACATTTCATGTTCTTTAAATTTTACATGCAAGTAATAAATGTTTATATGTTAATTTACGCCATTTTTTTGGAATTTAGATATAAATTCCTTCATTTGATTATTATTATTCGGACGAGACCCAAAGTTACGTATGACGAAAGACCGTTGAAATAGACAAAACCTAGGATGGAGATGAATTGACAAGCACAGTGCAAACCAGCCAGGCGGACTGGCTTGTGGTAAAGTGGTGCGTGCTCCAAATTAATGCAATAGGCGAAAGGCTGGCTGATTAATGGTGTTAAACAATTTGGTACTAGTTACTGAAAACTTGAAGGGTTTTGTGGAAGATCTTTTATCTTTAGATCCAACCTATACACCAGTTTCAACTTGGTGGTAGGGCTTTGTGCAAGCCTGTCTGGGTAGGTACCATCCACTCATCAGATATTCTACCGCCAAACAACAGTACTCAGTATTGTTGTGTTCCTATTTGAAGGGTGAGTGAGCCAGTGCCGCCAACTACAGGTACAAGGGACATAACATCTTAGTTCCCAAGGTTGGTGGCGCATTGGCGATGTAAGGAATGGTTAATATTTCTTACAGCGCCATTGTCTACGGGCTGTGGTGACTACTTACCATCAGGTAACCTAAATTATCGTCCGCCAACCTATACCATAAAAAAAAAGTTATTTAACGGATTTATGCTAACGTTATATTGTTAAAAGTAATATCTCTGTATTTTTTCGAGGGTTCACTAGATTCTTCATACATTAATTTTGTCATTTCTCTATCTTTCTTTCAAACCTACTTTTTAATTTAATAATAATTTTATTTATTGCAGTTACGCCTTGTGTTTTTAATGTCTTGATCAATCATCGAAAACTGTTATTGTGTACTGTTTGTTTTCACAAATAAATAAATAAATCCCATATCAGAGGTGGCTTTTAATGTTTGCTGTTTTTTCTTTTTAATGCTTTAAAATGACTGAGAAGTGCATAATAGTCGAATTTTGATTGTTGTTTTAGAAGATGGTGTACATAAAAACAAACTTCGATCGAAGGTGATTTTTACATCAAATTTTCCTTTTATAAACATGTGGCATTCATTTTTTTTTATGTACATATTACAAAACAAATTTTATTTGTCGAATATTTGTCCCGCGATATATGTATGTAATAATAATTTATTGTTTTTTTAGTCTGTATTCCAACGTGATCAAAACTAAAAACAAAACAATTATGATCCTGAAAAAGTATTCCACAATAATGCTCCATTAATTCATTAGTAGAATTAATATATTCGTCGATACGTTTCAAAAACACGCGCCGTAGGAAATCTAATGCAACTCTTCCAACGAGATCGTATTGAAGTCGCTGAAGTGAAAAAAATAACTAAAACAAATATTTGTGCAGTTTCCTGGAAAACATTTTGTGAAAACATCATTATCATAGTAATATAAGTCTGACATAAGGGTGGGGATATATCCCACTAGAGCTCTTTTGATTTAATCCTTAACCTCTTTTCTTCAAGAGTACTTACTGGAAAATAATGTTGTCCTGATGGTAAGCGGTCGTCACTACTATAGACATTCACATAAGAAATATTTACCATTCCTTACATTGCCAAAGCGCAAGCAACCGTGGGGGCTAAAATTGTATGTCCCTTGCGCCTGTAGTTACATTAGCTCATTCGACCCTTCAAACCGGAACACATCAATACCAAGTATTACATGGCGGTTATATTCAATATGGAAGTTTACACTCGCTTATTTTGTCAAAAGTCTACCACCGGTTTGGAAATTAACACCTCGGACCTCAGAATCGATCGATCATCTCATTCCCAAGGTGAGTAAGCAACTAAGAAGTCATTAGTGTTTTAATATTCTTCAACACAAAAACGCTCTTTAACGATTGTTTTAATTTAACAATTGAATATTTTTGAACGATTCATGGGATCCTTTTGTAAAAACGTATACATTACCCCACAAAAGGATTACTAATACTGTGTAATCGGGTGCTTGGAGTAACTAATTTATGCTTGTACCTAGTATTAATGGAATGTACGCCAAAATTTCTGGAAAAATCAGTTATATTTTTGCGTATATACCTATATACCATTGTCAAAAACAAATTGAGAAGCTATAGTCATCATTTTGATTTCTTTAATTATACATCTTAACGAATCTTTTGGGCCCAGGTTATAGATTGCATAAAAGCCGTCAATCTATTTATATGGGTGCCCCATTGAAAAACTTAGAAGCTATGACTTTAGGACATAATATAATGGTTATATGTATATTTAAGAAATAATTCGTTTTGGTTTCGGATAGTGAATTTATCTATGAGGCGTAGTTCAGTAGTTATCATTGCCTTGTTACAATTATCAGTACAGCTACAAATAACGAATGAAGACTCGGAATTGTCTCATTGTAAAATGAATTTCATCGCTCAGAAATAGCGTCGACCCTTAAGACGTTCCTTTAATCTGTCTATATAAAGAACTGGAAGCAATTTAATAAAATAAGTTTACTTTGCAACTTTAATAACTCCAGTCTATTTATGTTAACTCTTATAGAATTATATGAGCGGCTGAGTATCATTTAGTAAATAAGTTATTTGTTTTGGATTGTCCGTCGAAAAATAGTAATATTCATTCCAATCTCTATTTACTATCAGATAAAAATATATAAGAAGAATTAAGATAAATATATTACAGTATTTATAGTAGTTTTATTTTCGGATTTCAGATTTATTTTTATAATATATATGTTTACCGTATTCTATAATTATTTATTCTAATTATGCAAAGGTAGACTAAAGCGGATAACGCTAAAGGTAGCATTACCTACCATGTTACGTGAATTTCATAGTTGGATACAGAAACATTGGGAATGTTGGTTTGTTCCAGTACATCGATATAAGGAGGCCAGATTCGGTGACGTTGAATGGATATCACTGAAACTGGAATGATTGGACTCGAGGACTACCAATTTCGACTCCTACGGGTATAGGTGCAGGGTTTCAGAGTCCAGCGACCTACTCGCAAACAAAGCAAAGGATTACGTCTTCTTCTAAGCCAACTTCTTGGTAGGAGTGAGCATAAATAAATGTCCGACTGCTGGGCTTCTTCTTCTCTTCTTTGACGAGAAATTATGGTTTGGTGGATTTAATTTATGTATTATATGGATTTTTGAAACCAGAAATATTTTATACCAAATAGTCTTTAATATATTTTTTACGTAATAGTGGATCAATTACTTCTTGATAGTCAAACCTAAAACTTTCCAGCGACTCAAAGAAGCAAACACCCATCTGTGTAAAACCAACGAAAGAAGCTCAAGGTTTTTGTGTCATACTTTATAATTGTTTACAATTTCCAATCTTAGAAAAATATTAGAGATGCCCTTTTCCTTCGTAATATTCCTATCGCAGCTTAGTATAGCTAGTCATTAAGTACCATTATATTTTTCATTCGTTCAGAAAATACCTACAATTACTCAACAATACGATGTAACGAGCAAAGTTTCAGTAAATTATGTATTTCTCCCACGTGTCCAGCTCACATTCTTGACACAGAGTATTAATAATGAAAATGGCATGAACGCGTAGTACCGGTATACCATCGATATATTTTTTATGATATGGGTTGGCTGACGGACTATTGGGCCATCAGATGGTAAGTGGTCGTTTTAGGGGTCGTTTTAGTCATCAGATATTAGACGTAAAAGTAGCCTGACCTTTCTTGGAGTCCAAGATTGATTCCAAATTTCATCAAATTCCGTTCAGTGGTTTTGCCGTGTTAGAGCAATAGCCAAACAGAGAGAGAGTTACTTTCGCATTTGTTATATTAGTATATACAACAATATGGTATTTAAATATCGTAACAATATAAAATGTTCAATGTTCTATGAGTCCAGTGAAAATTGTCACACGGTATGATTCGTTTGGTTTGTTTAAGGATCCGCAAGCGTTGTACTTTTAGCACGACTTGCAGATTATGTTGGAGTTTATTGTTACCACAGTGACGGAGACCAGGAATAGAAACTAGAACTGTGGAAATAAAAATGTCTCTCCTCTCTTTTGAGGAGAATATTTGCAGCTGACTCCACCACGCTGCTCCAGTCTGGTTTAGGAGATGGCAGGTTATCATCCAACACGTGCAGGTTTCCTGACGATGTTTCCCGTCACTGTGCAACACGAGATGAATTATATATACAAACTAAGCATAGATTTCATTGGTGCATGCCCCAGGAATGAACTCATCATCATCATGAAATCATCGGTTCAAATTCACCTCTTATGAGGGTCATGTCGGACCACTAAACTACTAGAATTGTTTTAGAAGTTAAAAATCATATGATTTTGGACCTGCAGAAAATGGAAGAAGAGAATCAATTTACTGTAAGATGATAATTCCAATGCGCTAACAAGAAATTTGATGATTAATGTCCTATGTCCCCTAGATGGGGCAGAGGGCGTCCACAGATGTCCGCCATCGCGATCGGTAAGAGATTTGAGTAAAGTATATATTGGCTTTGATATTTAAAATCGACGCAGTCACCTATTGGATACTTGACTATAGGTATTCATTATAGGGACCTCAAGCTGGCATGACATCTGTGAACCACAAAACTGATCTGTCCCCCAACTTATTATTTGACTTAAGTACAATTATTGATATAGATGAACTTTTGAAAAAAAAAATCACCATTTAATTTTAAAGAAAACGCTGTCAAAATATGCATAGAAACACTTTGTTATGGGATTCTTTCATAAATAACAGATGTTCAGACATGAACAATATTATTTAAAAAATAGGAAATAATTATGACAAATTCAATTTCATATAATTTTCCCGAAGTAATGAACCTCATTCAAAATACACAACGTATTTTTTTAAAATATGTAACTGTGCGTGTATAATGCGTGTTAAATTTAAATACCATTGTATTTTTTGAATAAACAGTGTAAAAAAATCCTACAAAACGAAACGAAAGAATATGTTAAAAGCGTGAAAGATTACGCGGCTCGTGTTCTACCATGCATTAGAGACAGTACGTTATAAATTCGGATTAATCGCTCAGAGATTGTTTATGTTTCGCTGGCTGAAAAGGGGCTCGGGATCTTTATCTTCCTACTTTTAAGTTAACCTGGTAATAGTATGTCTCAACTTACATTATAGTTTCAACTGTGTGTTGATAGTTAATCTTTTACATGTATATTATATTATATGTCAATGTTGTCAACAATACGGGAATTGATTTGATTATGAGCCGCAAGCGTTGTCAGTGTTAGATAACGTTTCGACGGAGTCTAGATCGGTCGGTGCGAGTCGGCGATACCAGATTTCAGTGCCGGCCGCTGTATAAACAACACGTCTAGAAAGTGTGTAGTGTTTAAAGTGAATAGAAAATCACATTCTGATGATAAGGACATTCACTCAGATCGACCACCTCACTTTCTCATATGTACATGTCCGAGTGACATCAGATCTAAGATCAATATTGTTTACATCATGTGAGCGTACAGAGGGTTATCGTAAAAAGAATAACACTTAGTCAATATTTAATAACACTTTATTACACTCAAAATTAGGTTTACACACAAAGGATTAATAATGAGAATTATCAACACTCAAAGCACTTAAGGAATGGTGAGACAGTTCCGTGGTTTTACTCAATGCGTTGCAGTTCTTCCCAGACCTGAGCGATGCCTTCACGACTCTGTCGAAAGCGCACCGAAGCGAAGCGAAGTCTGTATTATTGACCGGATGCGACGTATATCATAATGTGAAAAGTCTAATGGCATGAGCCTCTTTTATACCGAAATAGCCACTGTGTACTTCCTTATTTATGCGTATTAACTTATTGGCTGTATTTATTATGCTCGATATTATTTATTGGTTTTATTCCATTATATAATCACGAGATATCCGTCCCGAGTTTATTATACACACAATAACGGTACAGTTATATTTAGATTATGGACGTATGATACATACATACATACCTTTCCCTTGAATCACTCTGTTTATTAATGAACTACATTAAAGTGTACAGACGACGGGAAGCCACTTCGTTTTATACTATGTACAAATTCAATAATTGTCAATTTCGAAGTTTCGAACCTGCCAGGCGTCCCGTAATGGTTTAAGTCTTTGTATTCGTTCGTGATCAAAAAAGTTAAAAAAATATATATTTTGAATTTATTAACATTACAAATTATTAACGAGCCGATATGGCCCAGTGGTTAGAACGCGTGCATCTTAACCGATGATTTCGGGTTCAAATCCAGGCAGGCACCACTGAATATTCATGTGCTTAATTTGTGTTTATAATTCATCTCGTGCTCGGCGGTGAAGGAAAATATCGTGAGGAGACCTGCATGTGTCTAATTTCAACGAAATTTTGCCACATGTGTATTCCACTAATCCACATTGGAGCAGCGTGGTGGAATATGCTCCAAACCTTCTCCTCAAAGGGAGAGGAGGCCTTAGCCTAGCAGTAAGAAATTTACAGGCTGCTAATTTAATGTGAATTATTATACGTCTGCAGGGGAAATTAATATTTATTATTTTTATTATTCTATTAAAAATAGATTGATTGCGAATAATATGAACACCTAGACTATTCAACTCGCGCTCCGATTGAGAAGATATAAAATCCCTAAATTATCATTAAAAACGCAACAACAATTAGCTCCATCCCAACGACAATATAAATAAAACTCACTTTATTAATTGTTAAATATTTATTACATGTAATCCACGACTTATGTTACATTATAAAGACATTTATGATAACAATGCTATTATTATATTACACAATGCAACTTACAAAAATCTACGTAATTATTTTACAAGGTTTTTGTTGCTCAAATTACATTTAAAATAGTATTTCAACACTAGATCAATCAATAAATAAATACTAATAATATGTACCTTTTTCTTAAACTACTAAACGTCAGGTGAAAAACCTCAGAAATGTTTAGCGGCCCGACTCGGGGCTAAACTTAGAACCATGAGATCTGCGGCCTCATGACCTAGCTACTAGACCAATGAGACCAATTAAACAGTGAGGGTTGCTGCGCACGAGCCACCGGCCACAACTACAAAATATTTCCAGTAGTTTTGACAAATTTTGTCCTGACTCGTCGTTAGCGTGTGGCGGCCACCGGCGTAATTCATCTTATTTTCAATAATCATTTTATATGCTATGTGAGCTGGGGGAGAGGAGAGAATTCACCTTCATATGTAATTTGATACAATAATATCGAGTAATTATAAACATATTCCAACAAAGGCGGTTATCCAAGTTGGTATAATAAACTATTATATAAAATTTATTTAGTAATCGTTTTCTTATAAAAATAAAAATATTTTTAACATGTGGTACATCCGTCTGAGTATTTTGAATTGGCCGATATAGCCTAGTGTTTAATACATGTGTATCTTAATTGGGGGTTGCGGGTTTGTCATGGCATACACTGTACAACTATCATGTGTTAAAACTTGCAGGTAACAGATAAAATTCTGCTACAATTTCTGATGTATACACTCAGCAGATTTTTCGCCAGGTGGGTTGGTCTTCTTTGAAGAGCGTGGTGGGATACGCAACAACCCGTCACTCGAAAGGAGTCTTTTGCCCAACCATTTACGTTGACCAATGAAATACTTTAAATATTTCCCAAATAACAAACTTCCTCTAAATTGGGAAGAAGATATTTTCGCAGCTGTGGGAAAAGTACTCTTTGTTACTTCACTTATTTTTACAGAAGTACCTCAGGCTTACAGTTCACAATCATATTTATAATCCTTAAGCATAAGTTGACTCGATTCATTATTATTTCTACTCCAAACGCCTTTTGGTCTTCGATTGTAATCTCTCCATCGGTCGCTGTAGAGGCTCGTGGAGTCACTACTGCAGAAGCTGCTCCGTCTTCCTCGGAACTCAGTCCGATTCCTGTGTTCGTGACTCTGAGACCTGACTCTCACTAGATGTGAGCCATCGGATGTGTGGTTGACCATGGTTTCTCTGATGCTCGACTGGTCACGGTATCTGCTCTTCTTGCGACGAACTTTTCGGCAGCAAAGGGTTTCTTTGAAAGCGATTCGGTATCTGTGAGAGTTAATATAAAATACAATACAATAAAATGCGGAGATAGAAAACCACTTGAGAAAAATTTGCATGTATCTCAAAATCCAGATCCTGTGTATCCACTAATATTAAATGCTAAGGAGAGAGGTTGAATCACCTAATCAATCAAAATTAAAGAGAAAAATTACCTTAGTCGGGTTTTGAGTCGTGTATTTAATACTAATAAGTATTTAATAGAAAAGGCTTCAAGGGTGAATGGGACAGTGTAACCACGGGCACAAGGAACTCAACATCTTAGTTCACTAGGTTGGCGAAGAAAGGAGAAGGCCAGGGTTATAAGGCGCACATGAATAATAGTGATGTAATTAACTTGGCTTCGTGCTAGTAGGTAGGTACTACCCACTCATCATCAAACAGCAGTACTCAGTATTGTTGTGTGCTGGTTTAAAGGGTGAGTGAGCCAGTTTAACACCTACTCCTGTACAAGATTCAAAACATCTTAGTAGCCAAGGTTGTTGGTGTATTGGCGATGTGGGGAATGGTTAATATTTCTAACAGTGCCAATGTATGATTTATGTATGTAGAATTAGCGGTAACGATCTGAAACGAATACAAAAACATCTCAGCTCTAATTCACATGCTTGTAATATAAATATTGATACTTTAATTGCTGGCAATTCGTATTTAAACGAAGAAACATGTTGTATATTGGATTTAAATATGAAATGTTTATAAAAAAATATAGACAATTATCGTAAATTGCCCGTTTCATATATAATCTACGTATGTAATTGAATACATTGCTAAATATAATAATTATAATAATTTTCTCATTAAACATATAGTGATATATAAAATTTAAATTAATAAATGTTGTATTTAATTTGAAACGTTGCTAATATTTAACAACAAATTTTGTAAAGCATTTTCTGAAGTTTAAGTAATAAAACGTCTGAAACACGGACCTGAATGGAATTTGTAGACGCGGATCTCCTCTCAGATTAGAGCGCTTCTCACCTTTGAATTCAGAAAACTTAAGTCATACGAACCGAGTTGATTAAATCAAATCATTTGATGTTTTCTCATTTCATAAAATGACTGTAACTTTGCTATTATAATGATGTATTGTTAAGTAGTATTAAATCATGCATATTGTATGTATGTATGTGTGTATGTATGTATGTATGTATGTATGTATGTATGTATGTATGTATGTATGTATGTATGTATGTATGTATGTATGTATGTATGTATGTATGTATGTATGTATGTATGTATGTATGTATGTATGTATGTATGTATGTATGTATGTATGTATGTATGTATGTATGTATGTATGTATGTATGTATGTATGTATGTATGTATGTATGTATGTATGTATGTATGTATGTATGTATGTATGTATGTATGTATGTATGTATGTATGTATGTATGTATGTATGTATGTATGTATGTATGTATGTATGTATGTATGTATGTATGTATGTATGTATGTATGTATGTATGTATGTATGTATGTATGTATGTATGTATGTATGTATGTATGTATGTATGTATGTATGTATGTATGTATGTATGTATGTATGTATGTATGTATGTATGTATGTATGTATGTATGTATGTATGTATGTATGTATGTATGTATGTATGTATGTATGTATGTATGTATGTATGTATGTATGTATGTATGTATGTATGTATGTATGTATGTATGTATGTATGTATGTATGTATGTATGTATGTATGTATGTATGTATGTATGTATGTATGTATGTATGTATGTATGTATGTATGTATGTATGTATGTATGTATGTATGTATGTATGTATGTATGTATGTATGTATGTATGTATGTATGTATGTATGTATGTATGTATGTATGTATGTATGTATGTATGTATGTATGTATGTATGTATGTATGTATGTATGTATGTATGTATGTATGTATGTATGTATGTATGTATGTATGTATGTATGTATGTATGTATGTATGTATGTATGTATGTATGTATGTATGTATGTATGTATGTATGTATGTATGTATGTATGTATGTATGTATGTATGTATGTATGTATGTATGTATGTATGTATGTATGTATGTATGTATGTATGTATGTATGTATGTATGTATGTATGTATGTATGTATGTATGTATGTATGTATGTATGTATGTATGTATGTATGTATGTATGTATGTATGTATGTATGTATGTATGTATGTATGTATGTATGTATGTATGTATGTATGTATGTATGTATGTATGTATGTATGTATGTATGTATGTATGTATGTATGTATGTATGTATGTATGTATGTATGTATGTATGTATGTATGTATGTATGTATGTATGTATGTATGTATGTATGTATGTATGTATGTATGTATGTATGTATGTATGTATGTATGTATGTATGTATGTATGTATGTATGTATGTATGTATGTATGTATGTATGTATGTATGTATGTATGTATGTATGTATGTATGTATGTATGTATGTATGTATGTATGTATGTATGTATGTATGTATGTATGTATGTATGTATGTATGTATGTATGTATGTATGTATGTATGTATGTATGTATGTATGTATGTATGTATGTATGTATGTATGTATGTATGTATGTATGTATGTATGTATGTATGTATGTATGTATGTATGTATGTATGTATGTATGTATGTATGTATGTATGTATGTATGTATGTATGTATGTATGTATGTATGTATGTATGTATGTATGTATGTATGTATGTATGTATGTATGTATGTATGTATGTATGTATGTATGTATGTATGTATGTATGTATGTATGTATGTATGTATGTATGTATGTATGTATGTATGTATGTATGTATGTATGTATGTATGTATGTATGTATGTATGTATGTATGTATGTATGTATGTATGTATGTATGTATGTATGTATGTATGTATGTATGTATGTATGTATGTATGTATGTATGTATGTATGTATGTATGTATGTATGTATGTATGTATGTATGTATGTATGTATGTATGTATGTATGTATGTATGTATGTATGTATGTATGTATGTATGTATGTATGTATGTATGTATGTATGTATGTATGTATGTATGTATGTATGTATGTATGTATGTATGTATGTATGTATGTATGTATGTATGTATGTATGTATGTATGTATGTATGTATGTATGTATGTATGTATGTATGTATGTATGTATGTATGTATGTATGTATGTATGTATGTATGTATGTATGTATGTATGTATGTATGTATGTATGTATGTATGTATGTATGTATGTATGTATGTATGTATGTATGTATGTATGTATGTATGTATGTATGTATGTATGTATGTATGTATGTATGTATGTATGTATGTATGTATGTATGTATGTATGTATGTATGTATGTATGTATGTATGTATGTATGTATGTATGTATGTATGTATGTATGTATGTATGTATGTATGTATGTATGTATGTATGTATGTATGTATGTATGTATGTATGTATGTATGTATGTATGTATGTATGTATGTATGTATGTATGTATGTATGTATGTATGTATGTATGTATGTATGTATGTATGTATGTATGTATGTATGTATGTATGTATGTATGTATGTATGTATGTATGTATGTATGTATGTATGTATGTATGTATGTATGTATGTATGTATGTATGTATGTATGTATGTATGTATGTATGTATGTATGTATGTATGTATGTATGTATGTATGTATGTATGTATGTATGTATGTATGTATGTATGTATGTATGTATGTATGTATGTATGTATGTATGTATGTATGTATGTATGTATGTATGTATGTATGTATGTATGTATGTATGTATGTATGTATGTATGTATGTATGTATGTATGTATGTATGTATGTATGTATGTATGTATGTATGTATGTATGTATGTATGTATGTATGTATGTATGTATGTATGTATGTATGTATGTATGTATGTATGTATGTATGTATGTATGTATGTATGTATGTATGTATGTATGTATGTATGTATGTATGTATGTATGTATGTATGTATGTATGTATGTATGTATGTATGTATGTATGTATGTATGTATGTATGTATGTATGTATGTATGTATGTATGTATGTATGTATGTATGTATGTATGTATGTATGTATGTATGTATGTATGTATGTATGTATGTATGTATGTATGTATGTATGTATGTATGTATGTATGTATGTATGTATGTATGTATGTATGTATGTATGTATGTATGTATGTATGTATGTATGTATGTATGTATGTATGTATGTATGTATGTATGTATGTATGTATGTATGTATGTATGTATGTATGTATGTATGTATGTATGTATGTATGTATGTATGTATGTATGTATGTATGTATGTATGTATGTATGTATGTATGTATGTATGTATGTATGTATGTATGTATGTATGTATGTATGTATGTATGTATGTATGTATGTATGTATGTATGTATGTATGTATGTATGTATGTATGTATGTATGTATGTATGTATGTATGTATGTATGTATGTATGTATGTATGTATGTATGTATGTATGTATGTATGTATGTATGTATGTATGTATGTATGTATGTATGTATGTATGTATGTATGTATGTATGTATGTATGTATGTATGTATGTATGTATGTATGTATGTATGTATGTATGTATGTATGTATGTATGTATGTATGTATGTATGTATGTATGTATGTATGTATGTATGTATGTATGTATGTAAAAGTCGCGTAAAAGAACTTCGTTCCAACAATCGATGTGAAATAAAACAAGCAAGAAAAAATATGTAAAAAAAATAACACCTTAGTTATTATAAAAAAAAAAATACGATAAAAATATTTAGACACCAAATCTTATTTATAAAGTAATATGTAACTTATATACACTTTACCTATGGCTCATAATGTTGTACAAAATGGGGTTGACGGTAGCCGAAATGTAGTAGAAGACTCCAGCAGCAAGGAAAAGGTACTCGTTGATGGTGTGGTAGTGGTGAATACCAGTGCCGTAGATGAAGAACAGTCGTTGGAAGTGGAAGGGAGCCCAGCACACGAAGAATGCTATGACAACTGCCGCTACAACAAAAAAGTTATATATGACAAAATTATCCGATTTAATAAAATATGTTAATATTGGGCGACAGGTCGACTCTCCTTTTGACGAGAAGTTATGAAGAAAATGTTTTTGGACCAGACTGCTCGTAGAGGTATTAATAGATTTTCACCCAACAGGTGCAGGTCTTCTCACGATGTACGGACTGAGCGTACAGCCTTTAATTAAGATTTATATGCTCTAAAAATATCTCAATTCACACATCAGCTCAAAGCCCGATTCAGTTGAATGTTCAAAAAAGAGTATAAGAAATTATGGTAATTTAAATTTTAAACCCAATTAAATAGTCTATTCGAAAGATCTGGAGTTTGTAATTATGCCTTCGTGCTTAAATAGCTAGATGAATTACGATAAAATTTCGTTGAGGATATTTGAATTTTAAAACTACACAAGATATTTTTATAATAGCTATTTATTATAATTCAGTAATTTTGCATTCATAATAAAATGGCGCAACTGACTTTATTTAAAATTTTATTAAAATTGTTATTTTGGTTTTGTAACAGTAAATCAGATTTCATTGCCCGCTGCGGAAAAACGTCACGAATCTTATAGAATATATATGTAGTACAATTCTGTTATTTCGTATTCGCACTTGGAATGGATTTTGAAACATTTTTTTTAATATTTTTTAAGAAACTATCAAACTCTAAAATCGTGAATAAATATGTAATTATCTAAATACTAAAACGACTGATTGGGTTGTGATGAAATTAACTGCTTTGTTTAAATATTAGCTTATATAATATTCATGCAAATCAAAAAACTTAGCTCTGTAATAATTGTCGGATCTGAATAAATTTTAATGTTTAAAACAATTTAACATGGTTCAATGCGGTTTATTAATTGTGGGATTTCAAGTTAATTCCTGTTAATTGTACGGTTATTATTATATTATACGCCGTATCCATAAAGTCATTAGTTTTATGAATAACTTTTAGCACACGAACGGGGTTTAAAAATAATTTTGAACATTACTATGGAACGTTTAATGGAACCCTTTCGTAAAAGCATATTACATATTTAAAACATTTTCATACAGTATATTTTCTAACCATGTAAACTAATGAATTGTTTTTTTTTGTTTTGGCTTTTATTTGTGCCAAGATGGCACAGATTATTTCGCCAATGTCACGTGCGACGGAGAAGACACGATAGAGATTGATTGAATGTTTATTGTGGTAGTTAGTTATACCATCTTGATCAAATATGAATTTGTCGGTCCAGAGGATTTTTTAAAAAAAGATGCATCTTCTAAATCCCCATTAAGCATGAATCTACAGAAAGCAACTCTTCTTTCAGCATCCTCTTTGTAAATAACGTGCCGGGATTAAAATGATAAGACAGGATTAAAATGATAATACAAAATATCTTAATTGTAACTTAGCTACTGAACTGTTCATGTATCTAAATTTTATTTTAAATTTGTATTAAGTAAGTAAGTTAAGTAAATAAGTAAGTCAATTTTGTGGGAATTTTAAAGAGCGACCTTTAGTACGAATTCGGTCAGTTTCGAATACGAATTTCCACCAGCGTCCTTTCTGATCATTTTATTTCGGTTGCTTTGAAATAAATTCCTAGTTTTTATACATTTTCGGAAAGCTAACTAAACGATTATGTTTTTAAAATAATCTGCAGAACAAGTTTCATAGTGGTTTTTTTTGTTTTTCAGGCATATTTGAGGGAAAAAAATAAAAAAAATATTGAAATAATATCGTTTTCCGTCTCGCATTTTTAAATATGGACCGATAATTATTGTTTAAATATTGAAAAATATCCAGTGTTTAATCGTTTTTATAAATCAGAAGAAAAAAGTAGATTTTAATCGAAACTTTTTTTTTTATAAATTTTTGAAGTTGCAATTTTGACTTATTTTGAAAAAATCTAAAAAACGTGATAACTCAAAAATGGTTCACTTTTGCATCATGCATATGGGGGTTAAAATTATCGCAAATAGTCACCCCTATCACCTCCTAACGGGAATACGTCGAATTACCAATAACCCTGTATAATTGTATTTAACTAACATGACTTGTTTTTTAGATGTTGAATAAGAGTAACTACTGAGTTGCCGGTTCTTCTCGGTAGAATCTACATTCCGAACCGGTGGTAGCTTTACTTTAAATTGTTTGTTAAATGACGATTTAAAAGTGCTTGTAAAAGCCTACTTGAATAAAGTATACTTTGATTTGATTTGATTTATTTTGATTTGAATGCCCCCGAGTGAAGGTCGTCCACGCTTTATAAAGACTGTTTTTCGTACTACATGTTAATCAGAATACTAGTAATAACACAATACCGCCAACAAAAATACATTTTGATCGATCTTACATACAATTTAACTCACTTTTCAAATTTTAAAATTTCGATTAACTGCAACAATATTTAATTTAACACGTTCTATTGGTAAAATTTGTCATCAGGCTCCAATTATATTATTAACAGCATCTCTTTAGGAAACATTTAAATTTATTGAAATTGTGAATTTTCGTGAAATTTCAATGTTATTAAAACGTTTCTTTTTAAAGTGAATTTTTATTATTACTGAAGTTTTTGCTTAATTCGTGTTTATAAAATTGCGATGCTAACTAACTCAGTGCAGCGGCGGTCGGAGTGCGTTATCATTAAGAACACGCATTTCATTTGTCCAACAGTGAGAAGTTTTCAGACTTGTTTATTTTATTTTTTTTGTTTACTTTTTTATTTTTATGAAATAGGTAGGCGAACCTGTAAATGGGTCCACCTGATGGAAAGTGGCCACAACCACCCGACCACCGACCTAAGAAATTTGAATCATTCCTTATATCTCCAATGCACCATTAACCTTGGGTGCTAAGTAAATTTTTTGTACAACTATGTGTTTTTTTACTTTGGTTTATATTATTTATAATAATACGAACTTGAAAGTAATTGCATTCAACAGGTAAGGGTATACATAATTAGATTTTTTTTCGAGGATTGTATGTTCAAACCTGAGAAATACTTTCCAAGTTTCACGTGCCTTAATTTTGTTAGTATAAGATCCACCTGACTGATAACAACCCATAAATAAGTGCTAACTATGGCGAAGATATTTAAGTGAACATGTGTGTGTAAAGACACACATACACACCCTAACTCTCATTATCATCTAATGGAAAGGCAAACCCCACGGAGAGATATCAGTGGCTTTACTTTCTATACGTTGCCTAGTTACCTTCGTCAATGTCCTGCCCTAAGTCGATACTTAGATTTTCTGATAGGAAAATCCAATAAAATTTATTGCTTCCGTTATTTGAATCTAGGACCTCGTTTATCTGATTCAATAGACCTCTGCAGCGGCCAAAAAAATACAACTGCAAATTGTAATAAATATTGTCTATGGACATGAAAATTAGCCGGGAACAATTTTTAGCTGAGCCGAGATGGCCGAGTGATTAGAACGCGCACATATTAACCGATGATCACTGGTTTAAATCCGGCAAATTACAACTTAAATTTTGTGTATTTAATTTGTTGTTTATGATTTATATCGTGCTTAGCGATGAAGGATGTTCGAAGGCATATCTGCATGTGTGTCTAAATTCAATAAAATTCTACCATCCGTTTATCCACCAACCCGTATTGGAGCAGAGTGGTTGAACTAAATAATAAACACCAAATCTTCTCCTCAAAGGGAGAGGAGGCCTTAGCCCAGCAGTGGGACGTTTACAGCCGGTAACTTTGCTGTTTATAATTTTTAGCAAAGATACGACACTTAGGACGGCTGACGAATGACTTGCAAATATATATTTTTATATAGTACATCAGCACAAAGGAATAATTATAAACCAATTTCGGTATATTAAGCTGCACACTAGACTTTGTAACCTTTAATATGCTAATTCCAAACGAGCCTCGATCGATTGATGAACAAGCGCCTTCGTTACCCGACACAGGCCCTCTTATCTATTGAAAAATATAAACTAACTCTTTGCTTATTTTATATTCTAATCTTTGTAAATTAATAACGATAGATTCAGGCCCTACGTCATACCATTTATGAAAATCTGATATACAAAGTTATTTTCGCATTTATAATATTAATTAAACTGATATAGGTGTGTGCACGCACAGGCGCACTGCTTTCTCACTAGCATAGTACGACAATACGAAAATTTGTCACTTCCGGAGAATGTACACAAAATATTGACTTTAGTCGTTCATAAAATTTGAACAAGTTGTTTTACCGATATTACAAGATACTTCAAACAGACAATTCAGGCGGATAGATCACGTGGCTCGTAACTGATTCTATTATATTTTGTTATTTCACCAAAATATCTTGAGTTTCGAGACGGATAGTATTGTAATGTATTATAATATATAACAAAATATTGCTTTATGTCAGCCTGTCTGGGTAGGTACCACTCATCACCTTCTCTACTCTACTCGACTCAGGCCTTCGAGCCTACCTCACTTACTAACTTAGTTCCCAAGGTTGCAACATTTACATAAATTTGCTTAAGATATTGTAATTTTATAAAAAACCATGAGTGTAATGAATACCATCATAAACATATTATAACACCAATTATAAAATAACATAGTAATACAATTTATATAAAATAAAATAGTTTACTACGACTCAAATAAGAGACGAGAGACATTAATAAAAACTTAATATAACTTGACAACTTAACAAACTTAACAAACTTAACAAACTTAATAAACTTAACAAACTTAATATAACTTGACAACTTAACAAACACTGATGAGGTGAAAAATTAAAGCAACAGTCTGTGTATCCTATGACACACAGATATTAAAAAAAATAAAATTCATATAAAAAACACTAATAAACAAGGCATATTATTGAATACAAGATCCGTGCGGACTTAGTATTTATTGATTTATATAAAAAATTAATCGTACTTTACTCAGCAATTAAAATGTTGGAGAAAAGGTAACTGTGTACTGAGTTTCTTGCTAGTTATTTTCTGTAGAATCTACTTTCCGAACCGGTGGTAGCTGTACATTTACTTCAATACCGTAACATGACGATTCAAAAGTGCTCTCATGAGCTTACTTGAATAAATAATATTTCGATTTTGACTTTTTGTGTTCTATGTCTGTAATGTTCCGCTGTTGGACTGAAGCGTCCGTTTGCAGAAGAGGTTAAGAGCTAATTCCATCTCAATGGTTAAATGCATTGGTAAATAAAATTTTGTCCTTAACATAAACTAAGCACATAAAAATTCAGCAGTGCTTGCTTCGTTTTGAATCTTTAGTTAATTCAGGTGTTCTAACTAATGGGCCGTTTCAGCTCCCACAACACTCATAGGGTACAATTAACTTATTCTAACAATCACTTAAGCTTCAATTCAGTTTGAATTATATATGTGGATACCAAAGTATTATCTTATTCTAATATAAGCAGAATGAACGGACACAGACACCATTACACCATGAATTCGTGAAAACACTTCACCGATAGTATCATTTCAGGTGGCGGTTGAGCTTTGTGTTTGCCCACCTGGAGAAGTATGAGTCGCTTCAATATTTTGGAATATGTTATAAGTTATCAGATATACAGAGCCGAGATGGCCCAGTGGTTAGAACGCGTGCATCTTAACCGATGATTTCGGGTTCAAACCCAGGCAGGCACCACTGAATTTACATGTGCTTAATTTGTTTATAATTCATCTCGTGCTCGGCGGTGAAGGAAAACATCGTGAGGAAACCTGCATGTGTCTAATTTCAACGAAATTCTGCCACATGTGTATTCCACCAACCCGCATTGGAGCAGCGTGGTGGAATATGCTCCATACCTTCTCCTCAACGGGAGAGGAGGCCTTAGCCCAGCAGTGGGAAATTTACAGGCTGATTATGTATAAGTTATCAAACAAAAATATTTAGTATTGTTGATTTCAGGTTGAAGGGGAGTGAGTCAAAGTCATTTCAGGTACAAGGGTCAACTTGTCAGTTCCCAAGGAGACGGAGCATCGGTAATGTAAAGCGTGGTTAATATTTCTTCTTATAATGCCGCTCCATTACGGTCGTGTGAATCACTTTAAACATTAATTCACTTAAGGATTTTGTGAATCGATTTTATAACTTATTGTTAATCGTATTTTTTTTATATTTATTTGTTATAATATTTGATGAGTCTTAATATTGAAAGTATTTTATGTATCAAGCTCAAAGTAAAAAGGCAGTGTTACTGGAGATGTAGTCTGTCTTAAGCCTTAAGCACCGGTAGCTTTTGTAAATCACCCTTACCAATGGATGACTTACTTATTTCTGTATCTGAGTAAATGTTTTACTTTGTAAGATGTGCGAGAAATTATGAATTTATAATATTATTAAAACTTATGGTTCAGGTTCGGTTAATTACGGGTTCAACCGGCCCGGATAAGCTTGGCTGAATTTTGTAAATGTCACGAGGTAACCTGTATGAATGAAAATCTACAATATGTTTACACCAATTTCCGCTGAAACTGTTTGAGAAATAATCTCTAAATCTTCTAAACAGTAACAGCCTGTAAGTTTCCCACTGCTGGGCTAAGGCGAAGGTTTGGAGCTTATTCCATCACGCTGCTCTAATACAGGTTGGTCTAATACACATGTGGCAAAATTTCGTTACGATTAGACACGTGCTTGTTTCCTCACAATATTTTCCTTCACCGCTGAGCACGAGATGAATTGTAAACACAAATTAAACACATGAAAATTCAATATCTTCTTTAACCTACTCGTTAAACAGATAAACGGCCAGCCAACGCAGCGGCGAGACATTTATTTATATTCCGGAGCTGTCATCACCCGTGCATAAAATATAAAATTAAAGTTTTATTAATAGCGTTAAATTATCATAAATTTAAACTATTAATATAATAAAACTGCGAAAGTTCTAGATTAAAAAGTTGAAACTAAAGTTCAACGACCTGTTTCCCGTCATAGTTTCCAAAGAATCAGGGCGATGAGGAAATTCTTTTCTTGAAGCAACCTGGAGACGCGATCTCGTTGTATCTTGAAGTTTAATACATTTTGTAACTTTAATAATAAAACTTCGCATTGTTGAAAATGAGCATTTATGAATGTAAACTTTTAAAAACTATCAACTAACTCGCGCGCCGAACTTGCACGGAATGGAATCTATATTGATATTTTATTTTAAACTGGGGCAAAAAAATTACTTGGTGGTAGGGCTTTGTGCAAGCCCGTCTGAGTAGGTACCACTCACTCACCAGATATTCTACCGCCAAACAGCAGTACTCAGTATTGTTGTGTTCGGGTTTGAAGGGTGAGTGAGCCAGTGTAACTACAGGCACGAGGGACGTAACATCATAGTTCACAAGGTTGGTGGCGCATTGGTGATGTAAGGAATGGTTAATATTTCTTACAGCGCCATTGTCTATGGGTGGTGACCACTTATCATCAGGTGGCCCATTTGCTCGTCCGCCTACCGATATCATAAAAAAAAAAATTATATTCAATCGTGTCCCTAGCACAGGAATCTCCGGTATGATGACTTTTTCATATTTCAAAATATACTCGTGGCTGAGTTTAAAATGTATTATGTGCAAATAATTAATATATGTATATGTCATTTAAAGTATTTTTTTTATGAAATCGAACCTTTTGATTGTCTTATAATATGCTTTTAATGTTTTACTTGGTGCAAGCCTGTCTGATATTGGACAACATCACATACGTTACTCTGATCCCAATGTAAGTAGCTAAAGCATTTGTGTTAGGGAAATTCAAGAGAGCATAGAAAGTTAATTAACATTTTCTACATCGACTCGGCCGGCGTACCCATGAAAACCGGTGTACACACTACTCGACCACGGAGGTCGTCATTTTTATTCATATTCTATCGCTAAGCAGGAGTACTAAGTATTGTTGTGTCTGGTTTGAAGGGTAAGCGAGCCAGTGTAGCTACAGGCACATGTGACATAACATATAAATCTTAAGGTTGATGTAAGCGTTGCTTAATATTTCTCACAGCGCCAATGTCTATGGGTGTTGACCACCAGCTGGTCCGCAAGTCTGTCTATCTAAAGCTATAAAAATATATATTTTTTCGCACACGAAAGGATATACAATATATTTTTTTACCCTTCAATAATATTGAATATCAAAGCGGATTGTAGCGTATCATTTTTAATATATTTTAATCCTTCAGAAAAGAATTATGAGGATCTGTAATAAAAAGTATTTCGCCAAATCTATTTAAAATCTCTCCTTTATAAAAAGGTGAAAATTCATTTGCATACTAATTTAAAACATAAAAAAAATTCATAATATACATATATACTTTTTTTAGGTCTTAGGCGTTTCATAACATAATTAAATTTTATATTATGTTAAGGGAAGGAATTTTCATCCTTTAATTCTTACTATTTATGTGTAGTGATTCTTGTTTAATATAAAAATACTGATAAACTCATTAATGCAGAGGGGCTGGACATCAATTATCAACTTTTAAGCGATTAACGCGCGACTTTTAATCTCTTTAGGGGAGAAATACGATATACATACACAAATTTTGTTTGTTTTTCTCAGTTTCTCGTCAACTTTGTACAGTTATTATGTAAGTACCAACACGAAAATCACCACAGAACGCGTTCACGTGATGTCAGACGGTATATCCGTCATTTGTAAATATTATATTTACAAAACGTAACCATTCAACGCAATGATAGATTAACAAATCCGTTTATCAGTTTTTAAGATTTCAAGAGTGATATACGAAGTGAGGGTTTTAGTGGGCTAGAGTGTAGAATTTTTCAAATCCGACACGTTCGTATCTGAGGTAGGAAAATAATTTCACCAAAATCTAATGATAATGATGAGTCTTCGTAACCAATAGCCCCAAAATGTTTTTGAATATTATTCGTTATTATTTTTAAATTGACCATCCACGCCGGATTTTTAAATAGATTCTGTTTAACTGCTTATAACGCGTGAGTATCGATAAAACATCGACCCAACCCTACAACTCTCATAGGAACGGTACATAAAGTAAATACGGCAGTAATAAAACAAGGTTGAATAAAATAATCCGTGACTTCGTGGTCAGATTGACTAAAAATATCCATTGAAAGTATCGGGCGAATTTTTATTTACTATTTTCCTACAGAAATTGATAAATTTGATCACTTGCAAAGTATTTTTATATAAAGTCGTAATTTATTCAACCACAATTTCAAAGCTCTTGAAACGAATCGTAAATATCGAAAATAGCCAAAAAAGCGACAAAGGATTCGAAAATAAAAAAAAATTATGTAAAAGTATATCACGTTCATAAAATAAATAAAAAAGCTGTTTGAGAAATGAATCCTGACTAAATATATATGAAGTGAAGGGCAGGGGTATATATAAACATATAAATATATATAATTTTTTTCTCTTTCTTCTTTAGTATTATTTATTGTAACACTAGGACAAGATAATTGTTACTAACAAAATGTGCATATAGTCTGAAATATATGATTTATTATTATAAGGCGCATACGAACAATAGCGGTGTAGTGGCTTTGTGCAGGCCCGCCTGTGTAGGTACCCAGTCCACAGATATTCTATCGCCAAACAGCAGTACTCAATATTGTCCTGTTCCGGTTTGAAGGATGAGTGAGTCAGTATAACTACAGACAGAAGGGACATTACATCTTAGTTCCCAAGGTTGATGGTACATTGGCGACGTAAGAAATGGTGGTGACAACTTACCATCAAGTAGCCCAGTCCCTCGTCTGCCTATCTATATCATAATGATCTATATAAATATACTACAGAATGTCTTACAACGTTCACAGTTTTTCAATCATTAGACAATACAAACCGCTATGTCCCTGCGCTTTAAACCTGTAATATCTTCGAAAGTATTCATTTAAACTACATGCTGTAAAGGGCCATATTGATCTATATTAAATCCCAGTATTTAGGGTACTTAATTGGATTAGGGATTAATGCTATATTGCTTAAAATTGCTGCGAAAATAAGCCATTATTTCTCGTAAAAAATAAGGGAAAAAAATGGTTATTGTGGGTTATCCCTAAGAGATAGACATATCACTATCGCGGACTTTTTTGAAGACATTTTCAAGGAGTACAATACTGTAGTACATTATATTGATCTATCTCGTAGGGTTCAGACAGCGTTTGCAATGAAAGCGCAAAAAAATGTGTTTATTTACGACACCACTTAGAAACCTCTGAAATTATCAATGCTTCTCTCCTATATTGGGTATGTTTGATACACATAAACCTTCGTCTTGAATCAATATATCCATTAAAAAAACCGAATCAAAATCCGTTGTTTGTCCGTTATTTTAAAGATCTAAGCATATATAGGGACAGACAGCGGTAAGCGACTTTGTTTCATACCATGTAATATTGATACCGTAGATGTACACTGTAACTGTAGATGCTCATCATCAGTGTCTTAGTGTGTGAGTCTTTTATTATAAAGACAGCAGAAACCATTTTATTAACAACTCTTGCTAAGTATCACTACCACCACCCCTTTTCCCCCAATTACAGTCCTCCCTTTGTACGTTAAAATTCAAATACAATATACTTTAAAAAAATGTAAAGAATCATTTCAAAGCTGTATAGTGTTGGCCCTGAAAACGGTCGAGCTCTCACCCGTTTCGGAGAGTGCCGCCGAAATTGAATTATACATTGGACGACGCGCTCCTCTACAAAAGTTAGCTGTCACATATAGTTTCTTTATTGCGTGTTAGAGAACACACGTGTGGGATTCGTCCGACACGTAACGTCAACTACACAGCGTGGTTGAGTAAATTTTAAACTCCTCCTTTAATTAATAAGCTTATTCTTAATTTTAAATTTTTAATTTATAATTGATTTTGTTGCTATGTATTATTTTTTCACTTTTTATCTTTATTTTATTTAAATATTTTTTGCTTAATAGTGCCTGCTGTGGTCTCCTGTAATTGAAGGAGCACACAACGTGTAACCCTTATATTGTTTCATTTTAAGAATATGTAAATACTTATAGTGTGTTACACGGTTTGGAAGGAGTGTTGAGCGACTTAGTTCTCCTCAAAGGGAGAGGAGGCCTTAGCCCAGCAGTGAGAAATTTACAGGGTGCTAATTTATGTAATGTAATGGATACAATTTGCAAGAATATTGAGATGAGCTGATAGCGTGTATGCGTACAGCTGACTGCCGATCGGCGCTTGCCGCCCGTCGGTGACGTAGTACAATAGAACAACGGGGACTTTATATAATTAGGCTACAAGTGTGAATCTTTTGTTGGAGACTCATATAAATAAAATAAATTATGAAAAAAGGAGGCATCTCTTCAGCCGTGGGGTATTTATAAGTTGTTACTTCCCTCGTTCTATTCCAATACTTTTGACAGACTTCTCATTCAAATTCCGCGAACAAAATTAAATTATTGACATTGATATACGATATTGTACTCAATAGATTTATAAATTATTATAAAGATAATAAAAATATATATATTTCCATTGTTCTAAAATCTACATTATGAACCGTCTCATTTGATTCGGAAGGTACTTGTAAAATCCTTCTCGAAAAAATGTTATGTTCGATTTTGATCAGGAGCACATTGGTCTTTATCTTTTACGCGTTAAGTTCCTTGTGAAAGAAAGAGAGAATACTATATGACACGCTATTATAATTGTTAACTACATCTAAAAGCCCAGTAATATTTTTAAAACTTCCGTTCGTCTTACCCAGCATCCTTATGATATTCTTCCTTGATTGCGCTTGCCTGGCTTCTCCATGTACGCTGCCATTAACGCCGTTCAAGGTCCCCGGACTACCTGGGCTGTGGCTGTGAGTAGACCTGGAAAAAACGTGTATATATTTACCTATGAATGGTCAGCAATTCTGGTAATGTTATTACTAGGTGTAAATACGTAGTACATTATGTACTAACATATGTGCAAATAATAATACTGTATGTATATATTTAGATCAACATCGCAATTTAATTGGTGAATAGTTTCAGCTATAGTCTTACTAATAGCTGATAGGACGGTGTAATATTTTTATTATATTATAGACATATCAAAATAATACATACATAATCATACGAGTAAGTACATAATTAAGGTTTGAAAGTTCATATGTAAGAAGCTACTTCCGAAGTTAATCAAGCGTTTTTAAAAGTTTTCTCACTAATAAATGAATTAATTAATAGAATAGAAAATAAAACCACAAAGATTTAAGGTGATACGTCATAGTGTTGCGTGTGATCCTTTAAGGTCTGATTGTTCAAACATCGAATAACTGAACGAATAACTAACTAGCGAAATAACTTGTCTGACTGTTAAAAAGACAAATAAACTTGACGATTTTTTTTATTGATCATGTGACAAGCTAATAGTTAT
Source organism: Vanessa tameamea (assembly GCF_037043105.1). Lineage (NCBI taxonomy): Eukaryota > Metazoa > Arthropoda > Insecta > Lepidoptera > Nymphalidae > Vanessa > Vanessa tameamea. The sequence goes on along the minus strand of NC_087330.1, from coordinate 9,944,442 downwards.
CTGTGGATTTAAGTTGCCAAATTCATTCTAATTTTGTATGAGCGAGAAACACGCATATCCTGTGTTAGAAGAGGACAGCAAACCCTTTGTTCTTCGTTTATTTGATTTTTAAAAGACCTATATTATAATTTCCGTGGTGCATCTATTAATTCTTTTCTTTTTGGTTTTTCGTCTTGTGTCAGTGTTTCTGTATTACTTCAATAATAATATAATTAATAATTTAAATACTGCTGTAATAGAATTTTTCGTTAGTATTGTCGACAAGCACAAACATACTGTGGAAAATAAGAAGATGCGTTCACTATTAAAGACAAAAGATACGGCTTGGAATAATATTGATATTTACTTTAACTCGAGTCCATAGAAATCATAAAAGTGTGAAGGTATCAAAAATGTACCAAAAAGAACTAAGACGTATTCTGTGCAAGAGTAGGAGATTATCTTATTAAAAATGTTCAACATTTCTAATATTACTTTGGAAAAGAAGAAGTAACCTAACCTAAATGGCTATGGATCTAGTTATATCCATTGAAGAGGCTGATAGATTTATCCCTCAGTTAGGGGCATTATTGACCAAATAGAACTTATCTGAAAAATGCATTATTTTGCTATCTGTCAAATAAGTACTATCTATTTTAATAGTTTATCTGAGGATTAAAAAATCGTACGTACTTTACGGCTTAATAATCGTTGTAGTATCATATTGATATTTCACGATCATGATTTTGGTACTTACGTATAAACTAGCTCCACTTAATATTTGAAATTACGGGATCGATGGTACTAATAGTCGGATTACATTTTTACCAGGATTTTTAGTAGAGATTATCCGGGTTTAAAGTGGTTTAGCACCACTTTGTTACACGAGCTTTTAGTGTGCTCTCAGGGTACTTTCTATATCTCGACATCAAAATATATGTTGCCACTAGGGATAGTCATAAAAATTGAATCTTTGTTCTAGAATCGAGTTCGAGAAAATGAAGGCTTGACTATCGAAATATTCAATAACTCAGGGCATTTAGAAAGGGGTGGAATGCAGAGCATGCAAAGAAATATATAGCGATAAATAACATTCTTTTGAGCGATAGTTATATATATTTTTCATTTGTTTTAGGTTACTTTACGTCTTTTCTTATCATATTTTATATTTCAAACGTTCTATAAGTTTTCAGCGTATACTGTGGCTTGAGACAAATGCTCTTTATTTCTTAAATAATAGCAGATATATATAGACAAACAATTGGCCACCAAAAGATAGATAGATATTTATCGTAGTTTTTGTGGTAAAGTAGATTCTAACATTTTACCATCTATTGATGATTAAAGCCATTTTAGATAGGAAATGATATATACCGGTTCCTCTTGTTGGAATCTACATTTCGAGTCAGTGGTGGCTTCATTTAATATAGTGCTAAAAGCCTTCTTGAATAAAGTATATTTTGATATTGATACTAACTACATAAGCTTTTGTCAAACATTTGAAAATGTCGAGATCCATTTAATTCTGTACATTAATATACTCTGAAGTTGAAAGTTAGCAATAAATTCGTATTGTTAGGGACTCGTGTATGTTTGAAAATTTATTTAGCGGTATACATACTAATTCCTAAACACAAAATAAGTTCCGCGAGTGTTGACAATGATACGTACGTAAGTGTCGCCACTGAGCGAGGGTGTCTTAAATTGTGGTGGTTTTATTTACTCACTTTGTTTCAGAGTTCAGTGATCGTAAATATAATAGACTACCTACCTAGGTTTCCTGACCTTGATCCGAGCACAAGATGTATTTTTTTTTTTACATTATCATCCTGTAAATTTCCCACTGCTGGACTTAGGCCTCGTCTCCCTTTGAGGAGGAGGTTTGGAGCATATTCCACCACGCTGCTCCAATGCGGTTTGGCGGAATACACATGTGGCAGAATTTCGTTGAAATTAGACACATGCAGGTTTCCTCACGACGTTTTCCTTCACCGCCGAGCACGAGATGGATTATAAACACAAATTAAGCACATTGAAATTCAGTGGTGCTTGCCTGGGTTTGAACCCGAAATCATCGGTTAAGGTGCACGCGCTCTATCCACTGGGCCATCTCGGCTCAATAGATGGATTATTGAAGCACATTAATTAGCGGTGTATTAAGCAGCGTGGGTTTGAACCTGCAAGTCGGTTAAAATATACATGTTTTAAGCACAGGGCCATCTTACGTCTATAAAATTTAGATCATTTTACATAAATAAATATTAAATTTGTGTAAAATATTTACTCAAAAAAGGTTTGAAATCGTATCCGTAGGAATATTAAACACTGCTAGTTTAAGATAGCTAAACTAATTATAATAATTCGTTGAATCGAGCTAGCGATAGAGAGGAAGCGACCGAAAAGCGGATTTGTAAAGCTACTGCCACACTGTTCGAACAATAGTAATAAAAATAGCGAAGATGCATATCAGATATGTAATCTACAAGTATTATTATTATGTCCAACATTTTTTTTTCAAATAGAGATATTAACAAAATAGCATTCCTTAGATAACCGTAAAGCATGTATATTTTAAAAGAATATAAACAAAACCGTTTATTATATCAGATATCAGTCCAGTGAAAATAAGCCATGAGATCTGTTTAAAAAATCAAGTTGAACAACTTAGTGACACGAGGCGTTGCATTTATAATTATTGCACTATTTTTTCTTCTTCACTTCAATAATGTCTTAAATATGAAACACACCGCCGTGATCAAGTCCTTATTATTTTACAGATCGGACTCCTAGCAAACGAAGTTATGTAATAGCCCCACTGGTTTACACTTGTGACATGGTCACTATATCTGTTGGATACACATGTGTGACGTTTACACGTTCCAAGTTATAATTGCTTTCGCTTCGCTAGTCTAATTCGATATTTAAAAATAGTGAATCCAATTAAAAATGAACCGCAGCCTGTTCGTGACGCGCCCAGCCGCTGGTAACAGCGACCCGTTATTGTCGGCCCTCTCTTTGCTGCGGTCGCATTCCAATGAGAGCTCACGAGTCAGGGAGATGAGCGATCATAGACTACTTTGTTGAAGGGCTAAGCCTATTTCTAAAATTTATATAATGTCACCACAGACCTGCTCTCCGTGCCGTTTTTATATCATAATTATAATTTTATTTATGTTATTTAATTGCTTCTCCAATTATTACCAGAGAAGACGTAGACAGTCGTGGATTATGTGCAATGTTGCCTCTGAGATGGTTAGTTCGCATTCGCATCCCGGACTGGTTTTTAGTTTGAACCGGTTCAGATATTCGGCTTTGCCTCCATTAAATGCAAGTGGTTACACTTGGGTGGATGTCAACTTCTTTGCTCGCTCTATTCGTGCATTCGTGCTGGAGGTGTTTTGGTTTCTCATTGATATTAACATATCACTCACAACTCAGTAACTGACACTCTTAGAATTAAACTAAACTTATAAACATTTTTTTCAGTTTCTTACTCGTGTGTTATTCAAATAATAAAATATGTCTTATCTTTCTTTATCGAAGAATGATGAGTCTTGAACTGTCAAAGTCTAGTCAACTTTGTAGCAGTTTTTTTTGTGCACAAGTATATACGCAAACACAGGTCACACCGCACTCATAAAATCCTGCTAGATGGTAATTCGACGATTATAGCTCAGGCGCAGCACTTACTTTACATGTTCCTAGCAATAGTTCCAGTACCGGCTGGTCAAAATCCAATAACAATTTAAAAGCCTCGCCTGGGATTCGAACCGATAATCTCAGAATTTATCAAAGTTATTAATTACACCAACAACATTAATCAAGCAAATACTGTTGAACTGTATAGTACACAAGTATAATGTTGTTATAGATTTTTCTTTAAAACAACTGTTAATTAAAAATTGCGAACAATAGACGCACGACAGTTCAAAGCTATTTCAGATCAGGGCGATTGTGTCTTGCACAACTTTACAACTCTCGACAAAGTACTAATTTAATTAACAACAAAATAAATTATTCTTACTGGAGTACTAGCGAGTTAAATTAAATTTATTTTTTCTTTTTGTATAAAACTTGCTTTTTTTACAGGTGGGAAAATTTGAAATGATTTAAGACCGAATACTAAAACTATTTATATATTTGATAAAAAAATTATATCGATAATAAAAATATGTCGATCTTTAATTAATTGATTGCCATGCAGAATTAACAACATTTAATTATAAATAATTAATATAATATAAAAATCCCCACGATATTCTTGTCGGATTCTCGATAAAATTGGTTATGATGTTTCTTTTCCGATTTTTAAAGATAACAACAAAACAACTTATCGAATGGTTCACGTGTGCCCTTTCAGTAACATTATAACGCTGTATAGCCCACAAATTGTGCCCATAAGGATCGGAACGAAGTTTTCAAATATATCTTTTCACTTACAAAATATTAAGTATCGTTTTATATTGTAATACGAACTCTTGGTTACTAGTATAGTCAAGTGTTGCTGATTAGCCTAAAGATTGAGTAGTTAAGAATTCCTTCTGGCATTAAGTCCTTTTGTACCAACTACAGTAATTTGATCAATGTAGTTTTGAATTAAATAAATATATTAATATATATTGTTTGTTTATTTATATGATTTAACTGCTCTAAGGATTTACTAGTCTGATTTGAAATTATATTTTTTATTAGATAGTCCATTTATTGAGAAAGAACTATACAATACCACGCAAAGACATGATACAGTATTGTATTGCGATTGAAACCAATGGAGCAGCTAGACAATTTGTATTTTTATATGCGCTCTCTCGGGCGCGCTCATTATAACTGGCGGAGTCTTTTCGTGTAGTTGCACGTGGGAATATGATCAACCTAATGGCTATTAATTATTGTATGGTCACCCACGAAGTATGATCACTGCAATAGTTACAAAAAGTTAAATCGGTATAAATGTTGATGTCACGTCAGTCTAAATCAAATTGCGCGAATATTATTTGTAATTAATGTTGCCCAGCATTGAAAAAAAACCATCGTGAAAAATCCTGTCACACTCGAATCAACAGGCAGGTTTACTCGTGGTGGATATAGCTATAAAAATTCCTTGAACAGGAACGCCTTTGTCGAGAAGTGGGAAATACACAGGCGGTTACTTTAAAAAAATATATATCATGATTTTAACTATATATTCTTACGGACCAGTAGTAGTAGTAAGCGTATCCGTGAAAAACAGTTTTGCACACATGAGGCACAGAATAAATTGATAAAATCATTAACCACAGAATTATTTGAAATAAGGAAGTGGCGATTATAAATTATCAATAACAAAATATCTTAGCAGCAACAGAAATTGACGTAATGTTTGAAGAATATAGAGTCATATGGTAAAACATAATACTGAATATGGTTATTATAATGCAAAAAGGGCATGTTTTAATTTGCACAATTCGCATAATTGTGATTCATTTCCGATTATAGGATACTTCGAATATAAATCCTACTTTTAGGTGGTAGCCTAGTCCAGCGCTCAAGCGAACTTTTATTTACGTATTATCTTTGATAGAGTTGTATTGTATTTCATTATTTTTGTTCTTAATTTGCTCCAATTAAAGAACATTTTGTAAAAAAATAGTAATACCATTATTTAATAAAATAATGGTTATAAGCGACGGCGTCCATTTCACGAATATGACATAATACCTTAATAGTAATAGTACCACAAGTGTGTACGCAATACAAACGCAAACTCGGAGAGCACAAGACATAAGTGGAACGGCCTTAAGGAACGGCAGGGTAAGCTTCGCCGACTTACAAACTCTGGTCTGACTCTGAGAGTTTCTAACATGTACGTGAAATATGTAAGAGCTTATACTACGAGCTCTCTCGGATATAAAATATATAAGTTAAATGAATATTTTTAAGTTATTTAGATCGCTACGCTGTTTTCACTTATTATGTTTCAAAAATAATTCATATAATTGTTATATCACAGATATCTTCAAAAATATTATGTTAAAAGTCAGCCTATATGAAACCTAAATATTTTTTTAAAAATCTCAGTAATATTTATAGTTACTTTCTATTGAAATATTGCATTCGCCTAACTTATCATATCACGAGTAGATATGCCAAACATAATAATTTACAAATACAAAAATTAAAATTCAGGAGCAAGATACATACCCCATGACATACCTGATCCGTAAGCCCATCCTCACGTACAGACACAGGATGATCAGGCCGGGCAGAATGAAAAAGAAGAAGCTGCTCAGCTCGCAGATGTACCAAGAGGGCAGTTCCAGCATCGCACAGAAAGCCGACTCAAGGGAAGCGTTTCCTGACACTGATCAAAAAATAATAAAAATGTAATAATTGAAACAAAAATAAGGTAGTTGACCAGATACTTCATACCCATAATAATTAAATGCAATCGTTATTACTACAATACCTAAATAGTCTTTCAAGTATTTTGTAGTTGAAACAGTAAAGTAAGTTATATGATTTATTTAATAGCCTATATGGCTGTTCAAGATAGTTTTACTATTAAAGATATAAATTTGAACCATCCTAAAAGTTTTAAGAACAATTTATACATAAAGAAGAAACCTTATTTTAATGACACGATAACAATAATACCTAAAATAATAATAATAAAAATATCAGCTCTGCTCATACGGTATATTCCAACAGTATTGTTCGGCTGTTTTTTAGTGAGATGATTGAGGCCGTTTTCCACCACGCAAGCCCAGTATTGGTTAAAGGTTACACATAACATCAAAAATCAGTTGCAGGACCGAACTTTAGCATTTCAACAATCTCTTCACTAGACTAAATATAGGCAAACAACACGACGGCATTTTTCGAAGAATTTTAGTCACAAACAGATTTCTACTATTCAACTAGCCGATTAAGCTGTATAGTATTGTTGTTTAAGGGGTTGAAATGAGCACTATGCTTCCATTGCCATGAGCTATTTCTCAAAATAATACCGAATTAGTTAGACACAAAGCCACACCTAGTGCAAGCACTCGTGCGTGCCGTGGACGCTGGCTTAGCGTTCGACGACTCATTGATCCATGACTATGCACATAGAGTAATGAGATAATCTCTGTACATTTAAAACTTTCGCCGAATGGAAATAAATAAATTATACAATGAATTGTGAACTTAAATTTAATTAACATTTTAATGATTTGTTCTCGATATCAAAAAATCTAAATCGAAATAGTCTTTATTCAAGTTAGCGCATGAAAGCACAATATGTAAATGTACCACCGGTTTGAAAAGTAAATTCTACCGAGAAGAACCGGGAAGAAATTCAGTAGTCACTCTTTTCGCTTAATTTAATAATGGAGAATTTGCTCATACTGCATGAAATTTTAATTAATTTACATTTGTTATTAACTTCCTATTATTCACTCTAGATTAATTTTTGCGGAAACGTGCGTCGTGTAAAAGTTTATTCTAAATGAATCACTCTCGATGTCAGCCCGTCTGTTAGCATATATTTTCAAATTGAATATTATATTATTTTCAATAATAATGATTTTGGGGCGCAAATTAGAAAATAACACGATAGGTCTCCTTATTAGAAATACGAATATACTTTTTTGTTAAGAAGAAGAAGAATCGTCCCCTCCCCCTTATCTCTGCGATATATTTTTTTAATTAACAAGTTTAGGGGAAAACCTAAGCGGAAGTAAGAAGGCTTTGTATTTTCATCGAAAACAAAAATTATTCTCGAAAACGGAAAATATTCTCATTTGAGAATGTTTATCAAATCCTTAATTAATTAAACTACCATATTTATATATTTGTTTTCGGGAGACTGTAGTCGTCCTCATCTACTTTTATTTTAAAACTAGCTATATCTGCGGCTTTACCCGCGCGAATTTTCTAAACTATTTTACCGGTTAAACTTTATTCTATTGGTTAAATTTTAACTCAGGTTTAATCAATTTTTTTATCATATTAGACAGTTTGTCAAATGTTAAACGTTTAATATGTTTATAAGTATTTTTTTATTTATTTAACAAGTTTTCATTAGACTTTTATGTAAAACCTTGCAACTGAAATTTAACCTGCGTGAGATTGAGTTCAAATTTTGGTTTTATTTCTGATGAGAAAACATTTTTTTCCAATTTTTTACAAATTACAAATGTTCACAAAATAAACTAAGACATTTTTTCGTTAGCTTCGTTGATCCATTTTCTTATTTTTTATGTATAAGATTTTTCTTATTTCTCATGACATTAATTTAATTTATATACTAGTTGTCAACCGCGGCATCGCTCGTGTTTTAGAGGTTTATTTTAAAAAAATAGCCTTTTTTGCGATTCGAGCTTGCTTCATACCAATTTCATCAAATTCGATTTAGCAGTTTGGCCCTGAAAGAGCAAAACGCAGACAGAGGAGTTACCTTCGCATTTATAATAACAGTATATATTACTCTTTTTTTAATCTTTATTTTTTTTGTAGAAACAGCCTATAAGACTCCCATTACTGGGCTAGGCCTCCTCTCCCTTTAAGGAGATGGTTTGGAGCTTATTCCACTACGCTGTTCCAATACGGATTGGTGGATACACATGTGGCAGAATTTCATTGAAATTAGACACATGTAAGATTCCTTACGATGTTTTGCTTCGCCGCCGAGCACGAGAATTATAAACACAAATTAAACTCATGGAAATTCAGAGGTGCTTGTCTGGGTTTGAACTCGCAAGCATCGGTTAAGACGTTTTAAACACTGAGCCATTACGGCTCTAAATAAACGATTTAACAAAAAAAAAACAGATTACATACACGTATATACTTAAACTAACGGAACTAAGAGAATATTGTTATCGATCAATATACTTTTTTTTTTTTTTTATAAATTTTGGACAACATCACATACATTACTCTTATCCCAATGTAAGTAGCTAAAGCACTTGTGTTATGGAAATCAGAAGTAACGACGGTAACACAAACACCTAGACCCAAGACAATATAGAAAATTAATGAACTTTTTCTACATCGACTCGGCCGGGAATCGAACCCGGGACCTCGGAGTGGCGTACCTATGAAAACCGGTGTCCACCCTACTCAACTACGGAGGTTATCATTATTTACATAATCTTATTTACTATTAACATAATCTTATAGGTGTGTGCGTAGTGTGTGAAGCGGGAAGGAATAACAATGTCCACAACTTGATAGTAACTCGTATAATACGCACACAATGAACGCAGAAAGAAAAAGTCAGAAGGCAACAGGGAGTACGGAAGAAGAAAGCAACAGTTCTGATAGAATCGATAACACATTTAAATCACTAAAACTAAATACGAAAACAATTTGATATTAAAGGCTGGTAGACGAATCGCATCGAGCGTGAGAGATCGACTAACTAATCAGCTTTGCGCTCTTTGGCGACTTACGATATTACGCGGTGGCGGGCAGACGCGGAACAAAAGCGTCACTCGGCCGATCCGCCGCGTACTACGGGTTTCGCCCGAGTATGCTTGTGTATTAATATTTTGTGTTAATATTGCTATGAAAATAAATATACGAAGTGTAATGTCGGTGTGTATTGTGTATGTATATTATATTATTACATAAATAATAAATAAATATTAAGTAGAATGTTATATCGTATTTGTGTAATTGTATAGTGTAATAAATAAATATCATCAATTAATAAACTAATTATATACACAATAATAATTCACCTACAATCTCAAAGCTTATTTTCTATCAGTTAGACTGTACAAATAGTCGTATAGAATTTAATGAGATCTGCAACTAGCTTATTTGCATTCCAATTTCTTATTAACCTTAGACTCGGCGCAGATGTCTTGGCACGACACAAGCATATTAAAGCAACAAGACATCGCTGCAACGGAGACGTTAATGCCGAGTTAATTTATTTGTAACTAGGAAATTGTAGCCGAGGTGGCGCAGTGAATAGAACAGTTCGACTATTGGAGACAAATCGCAAGGAAATCTTTATGTGTTGGATAAAATTATGTGCGACTTGGCAGAAAAGGTCTTGGTGGAAAAAGTTTCAAGACATTTTAAGGCAAGATGAGGCTTTTCTCAACAGAAGAAAGCTTATAAAAGGTAAGCTTAAGAAAGGTAACATTATTTTGTAGGAAATTAGTTTGTATGGCTATAAGTTGGAGCGTAAAGGAAACCTCGGAGAATGTAAATGTATAATTATATACATATATTGAATACTATTCAAATAAGAACATTAATTGAAACAATACATTTCTGAGAGAACTTCAAGTTATAGAATAGGATGTATATCCACGAGTGCAGTTCGCGATTCTCTTGAAAATTGTGTGGAAATGGAAAATAAATTGAACTGAAAATATTCCATAAATTGTCTTTGAACATACAAAAATATTACAACAACAAATAAGTACTTATTCATTTTTTCGACACAGGTAGGTGAGCGAATATTGCACCTGATGGTAAGTGATCTCCAATGCTAGTTGATACTGGCGCCGTAGAAATTTGAACAATTTCTTACCAACCGAGGACAATCTTGGGAACCGAGATGTTATATCCCTTGTGTTTGTAATAACACTGTCTCACTCGCCTTTCAAACCGGATCACAACAACATTAAGTATTGCCACTTGGACACCCAGACGGGCTTGCAAAAAACCCTACACCAAGGTTAACATAAATAGATATTTAAATAAATTAATGTAATTATTAACTTACGTGGTGGATAATCGTGGTAGTTAACTGTAGTATAATGGGCAAACGGAGAAGCGGCCAATAGCGATAATGCCCACAGCGCGAGCACTATTCGTAGCGCTCGCCGTAGGCCTGCTACGGCGTAGATGTGTAGCGGGTGACATATTGCCAGGTAGCGTTCGAGAGTGAATGCTACTATCGTTAGCACAGACACGTATGATGCCCTGTAAACAAAATCAAAGAAATTAATCTATAATAGAAAAAGATAAGTTAATTTAGTTCAGTCATTTACACTTAAGGTTCCATAGATTGGATACTTATTTCGTTTAATAGGTTTACGAACAACTTATAACATTTATGAGAGGCTTTTTTTTTTTTTCTTTATTTAAAGAGTTTTTTTGAATATGCCACTCTGTAAAATTAACAATAGAGTAATTAATGTTAAATTAGTTAGTACTACTTATAATATTACGTTATCCTTTCTTTTTTTATTTAATTAATTATTAAGGCCGATTGTGTAATTTCAAATGTTTTTGGCATTTATATCCGTTTTGTTTAAAAAAAGTTGATTCTGATAATTTATCCGCACTGATTTCATTATTAAACTGTACTACTACTTTAAACGCATTTATATATTTGACCCTCGTAATGTCTTTAATATTTTCTGATTTCAAAATTTTAGCCAATTTAAACTACTTAGGTAATTTTTCTACTGACGTAATACTAATTTCAAAGTTGTCGAAATTCTATTCGAATCATTCTTACGAGCCACTTTTCCACGTCTTGTAACAGTTAACCATAACTCATCCTGATCTATACGTCTATCTCTTGTATCGGGTCTTATTATATTATTCGAATTTTCACTTTCCGATATCGTATCTCCTAATTCTTCCGTGTCGCATATTCTCACATTTTCACTATCCCTCATTTTCAATGCCATAACCAATTTCGTTTTCACTCAATGGCTCATCTTCATTCGCGATGCTAGCCACTTGTAAACAACATAACTAAGCGATATAATCGAGCGAATACAATCGAGCGGATCAATATAAAACCGGTTTTCAATTAAACAATACGCGCGTCCCACTATAACAAGAGCCCGCGCGCGAATGCATTTATGAGAGTTTCAAACTTATAAACTATTTAAAATGAAATGATAAGATAAACACCTCATGCACTAGGGTTTTTAAACTTACAACTAAATACAAAAGTAGAAATAAACTAATAACAAAAAGTAATACCTAGTTACATTAATTTTAATGTTAAATATTTCATCGTTAGGAAATCTATGCACGTACACACGTATAATCCGATTAATATATAATTTTTATTATACTCTTATACAGATAACAAGCTAGGTATAGTTAGTGTGAAACATATCTTGGTTAAGTCTGAAGAGGTAGTATTAGACGAAGGACCTTGTGACCAACAAGGCAGGCAATTTTGAAGAGAACACTTTAGCTTTGAAAGATGCACAACTTTGTATTAGAAATTAGAATTAGAACTCTAAATTGTATTAATAAATATAATATACGTTTGATTATATATTTTATATTTACAAAAATGAGAAACAACGACTAGTTTTGTATATAAATATTACTTTTTCAATTTTGCAATTATAACTGTGATTGCTATAAATATAACGAGAAATTTTTAATAAGATTTTTCTATAACGGTGTGAAAACACAAATTGTGCTATTCAACATATATCTGAATCAAATCAAATGAAATCAAAATATACTTTATTCAAGTAGGTTTTTACAAGGTCTTTTGAATCATCATTTAACAAACTATATTAAGTGAAGTTACCACCGGTTCGGAATGTAGATTCTACAGAGAAGAACCGGCAAATCATTAGTAGCTCTTTTTCAACATTTAAAAATACAGTAATTAACATTAAGGAATCCGTAAATATTTTTTTGTTTAAAAAATAGCACGCAATAAGTTTCTCATTTTACTCGTGGGGAAGTCGGGACAGTTTACTTGCATTTTTTATATGTACAAATAATCATCCCTATGCTAGGATATCTACAGATTGTTACTTTATTTAAAACTTTAACCTATTCTGTATTATAATTTTCTTAATCACTTGGAGCCTATTTAAAGGAGTATCTCCTTTCAAAAATAATTAGATTTTTTTTTTTCCAACGGTTCTTCTTCTTCGGAGACGAGTTAAATTAGATAAAGGGTTTCTCTGATTTAACTCATTTTATCGATGTGAATTTTTCTTGGGGCGTGTTACAAAACGTTGAATAAATATACGTATAAGATTTTTGAATAACAATTTCAAACCATCAAAACATTAAACAATAGCAGTGATAATACATCGCAGCACCAGAGGGTTTCCAATCTCGAGCCTTTAATTACTATTCATGAACAACGTAGGTACTATACATATACACAACACCACTCAAATAATGGTTAGTTAACCATAAACAAAGCCTTTAAGATCGGACATAATGCTATTGGCGTAGATTGGGTTGTAATATATTATAGAAGAGGAATTAAGACATTGGTTGTTTTGCATTCTGTCTAATTTTATTTAAATCGTCCAGGTTTTGTCCATATTAAACATTCAAAATATAAACTAGAATAGATCCGACTTTGCAATGTTAATACATCCTTCCTCGGGTACAATGTTCATTTCAGTCACTTTTAACTTGGCCTATTAAAAAATTTAAAGCTCATGTCGAAGGCACGTTGATAATTAAGGCATATTACTCAATATAAGAATGTATTGAAAAAAAAGTGTGCCGACGTAGCATTTATTGATTTCTAGGCAGGATATATAAAAAATAATTGTACTTTACTGACATACTATGTAATTAAAATGGTGGAAAAGAGTAACTACAGAGTTTCTAGCCGGTTCTTCTTGGTAGTATCAACTTTCCAAACAGATGGTAGTTTTACTGCAACATGACGATTCAAAACTGCTTTAATGAGCCTATTTGAATAAATAATATTTTGATGTATTAATAAATACTTTCTTATACGCGCTAGAATAAACGCACACGGATGTAATACGAAGTAATTGAAATCGTTAATCATCAAATCCTTATCACGACGTAGTATTAATAATCGTTACATAAAAGTGATTTACCTACGTCAAACGTTATTACGATTGTTTTATTTGACGGGAACGTGACCGAATGTGGTTTTGTCCGGGAATTCGCAAAAAGTCAATACGGAAATTCTATAAGTTCTTTATATTATTTCTCTTATAAAGAACATGTTACTTGTAGAATTAGATATGTATACATATGTCAGATGGAACGTCATTATATATACAAACTTATTATCGTTAGTAGATACGCTACATTTGGCTAACTTTTGACACATTCAACACATACGTCAATACAATAATATCACATCATCCATCAGTTAGACTCCGTCTTGACGCGAAGACACTTGGTTTTCGTGCCGCTCTTCGATTAGAGACTTATGAATGACCGTCTCCGACATAACCATATTTTCCTCATGAATTGCTTATTATTATTTTGATCTAAAAACTTTTTTGGGGAAATGCCATTTTTGCTGTACTATTTTATCAAAATCTGTGTCTTTAAAATGCCTAGGCAGTTTCTCAGGACAGTTTTGGAGTGGCTTTCTATTGCTCTACTATGGCTGCTGATTTCTGTCTGTTCTAGCAAAGGTAGATAAAAAGAGAGCCGAGATGGCCCAGTTGTTAGAATGCGTCCATTATAACCGATAATTGCGGGGTGAAGTCCAGGCAAGCACTACTGAATTTGTATGTGCTTAATTTGTGTTTACAATTAATCTCTTTTCGGCGATGAAGAAAAACATCTGGAAAAAAACCACCTGCCTCAACAACTCGCATCGGAGCTGCTTGGTGGAATATCCTCAAATGTTATACTCAAAGGCAGACGAGACCTTATTCCAGCAGTGGCATATTTTTACTTTAGATAAAAATGTTTTATACATATAATCAGAATAAAGATAGTTATAATGTTTTTTGCTCTCTCCCTCCCTTTGTCGAGTGATTTGTATGAAATTGGAACAATGTCATAACCAGAGATAGTTAATGTTGTAAATTATTAAAAAATATTTTTTGTATTTTCCTTTGCAGATAATGTCGTTCGGACTGAATTTTGGCAACCACGGTTGATCTTAAGGGGCATATAATAACGCGAGATATTACGGTACAAAAGTTTTTACGCCAACACAGATGCTGTCTTTATTGCTTTACTCATAGTACATAGAGAGGGAAATCCGCCACTACCGGAGACACTTCAGGTGCAGGATCAAATGGATTTACGTGCTATTAGTGCCACAGAAATGTAATCACTGCTACTAATACAAACACTTTATATCTTAAGAGGAGATGATACTGTACATTTCAGCTAGAGATTAGATCAACGACAAACACACACACATACACACACACACACACACAGGTACAATGTGTACAATATGCACTTGTAAATATAGTAGTATATAAAGTAACCAGTAAGTACTCAGTCCGCTGGGAGCAGCTCTTTTGAGCGCAACGTGAGCACTTAGAACGTCCACGACAGACCCCCCAGGTGGCGCTTTATCTGCGAGAACAAAGCAAAATCTTACAATGAACTCGTGGAAGACAATTCTAAGTTGTATATGAATGTAGTAAATGCATCGAGCCAACGAGCAAACAACGTGGACCAAAGTGAAAAGTTTAGGTTAATTGACGACCTCCGTGGTCGAGTAGTGTGTACACCGGTTTTCATGGGTACGCTATTCCGAGGTCCCGAGTTCGATTCCCGGCCGCGTCGATGTAGAAAAAGTTCATTAGTTTTCAATGTTGTCTTTGATCTGGGTGTTTGTGGTGCCGTCGTTACTCATGATTTTCCATAACACAAGTGCTTTAGCTACTTACATTGGGATCAGAGTAATTTATGTGATGTTGTCCAATATATTTATTAATCAATTATTAATATTAAATTTTCTCAAAACCCTTGACTTGGTGGAAGGGCTTTATGCAAGTCCGCCTGGGAAGGTACCATTCGCTCATAATGAAAACTACCGCCAAACAGCAATAATTACCAATGTTGTTTTGCGATTCGAAGGGTTAGTTAGCCAGTAATTACAGGCACAAGGGACATAACAGCTTAACCTCTAAGCTTAGTATTTCTTTCAGTGCAAATGTCAAATGAGCAGTTTAGACCACTTAGTATCAGGTAGCCCATTTGCCAGTCTGCTTCCGTATTTGAAATAAAAACCTAATAACCTGGTTAGATTTTCTATGGTTTCATATAATTATATAATAAATAATAGGAACACACAAGCCAATAGCCATTGTTTCGGTAGTCATGGCTCGAACGCCACTGCATTATATAAACATAACACTATTTTAGATAAAAAAAATATATGGAATATAATATTTAAGTATTATTTTTAATCTAGTCAGGTTCATAGTAAAATTAAAATTCGTGTGAATTTGAACCCGAGATTATTGGTTAAACTAACACGTTTGTCACTGTACCACCTGGGCGAATGATATATTGAAGACATATTAGCGAAGTAGTTTTCCGAGTTTCCGGAGCCAATTTCACGAAATAAGATATTTGTGGAATTGAAACCAATCGAATTCATCTCGATGTTGTTAGGTTTATTAAATGTGAATAATGAGTTTATTGGAGCGACGTTGAGTTACGTCGTAAGCATCAATCGTATTCTGTCGAAAATCTATATTGATAAATAAGGAGACGTATTTTTAGTAATGACTCAATAACAAACATAATGCTACTTACTAAAATAACTTAGATGAAATATATACCAGTAGTTATTGTGATAGATACGTTATACGTATGTACATCTTTAGAATGACAGCTATCCCGGTAGGCTTCTTTGGCGCAAATTTTAACTCAATAATTATTAATATTTCACAGATATCCTTATTCAATAGATTTTGTGTCGAAACGTCAAATTATAGGCCTGGCAACCGTTTTTTGGAAACATGCATCCTAACGTTGTCTGAGCTGACGCTCCGGCACACCAGGAAGGAGCAGCCTCGATACTGATCGCAAATCGTAGTTATTTTTTTCCTGCCTTACTCATATGCTCAAATTGGTTGCTTTCTTTCTTTAAAGCTGTTCATTTCTGGTCTTAATTCTTAGAAACATATTTTTTATAATAAGGTAGATGAAAGAAAAGAAATGTGTGCGAGCAAATACCAATAGGTTGGTGACCACCTTATTGTAAGTGGTCACCAACCTTAAGAACTAAGCTGTTCTGGCTACTTGCCTGTAAGTACACTACCCTTTACCTACTTTACCCTTCAAACCGGAACACAACAATACTGAGTATTTGGTGGTATGAGTAGCTGGTACCTACCCAGATGAGCTTGCACCTCTACAATAAGTAGGAAAATACTGTACAGTTTTAATATTCTGTCCCTGGACCCTTTTTATCCCCTCATTAATAGTTCTACAGAAACCAAGTTTAAGTTATTAGTTTTATAGAATAAGGACATCAATGACATTTTCAATTAGTTACGTTTAACAGTTGGGAATGTTGTATATGAGACGATTATGAGAAACGACAATTCATATTGCATAATAATATTCCTCGATATCGTACTTTAGCACAAACTTATTTAACTTGCTATGTTTGTTAGTTTGTTCAGATCTAATCTTGCGAGCTGAATCGGATCCACTTCCTCTTGTACTCGAGAGATGAAATTTTACATGTTGGTTCAGTATCGGTAACAATGCATGTTCATGATAAGATTGTTGACTGGTTTGTGACATGGATTGGCTCCACACGAAAGAACTCTTCAGTGGTCAACAGCATAGACCAAATTATTGAAACAAACGCTTGTTTTTTATTTATTTTTTATATTGATAATCGTAACTTATTGTCCAAGGCTTAATTTTAAAAGTTACAGATTTTCTATATAACGGACGATGAGGCGTTCACCAAGCTATGGGATATGATAAATCCTTGCAGCTTTTACTAGTTAACAATAACACATTCAATACATTAACATACATTACAAGCCGGCAAATTTCCCACTGCTGGGTTAAAGCCTCCTCTCCTTTTGAGGAGAAGGTTTGGAGCATACTCCATCACGCTGCTCTAATGTGGGTTGGTAGATATACATGTGGCAGATATTCGTTGAAGTTAGACATACGCAGGTTTCCTCACGATGTTTTCCACGCCGTCGGGCACAAGATGAATTATAAACACAAATTTAGCACATGAAAATTCATTGGTGTTTGCCTGGGTTTGAACCCGTAATCATCAGTTAAGATGCACGCGTTCTAATCACTGGTCCATCTCGGCTCACACATTCAATGAAGAAAATAAATACTAGCATTATAATAAATGAATACTTATTCAAAAAGAAATATTCATTCAAGAATTAAATAGATTTTTTTTATTCCGTTTTAATCAGAGAAAAAGTCTTGAGTCCTTGTAGTTCTCTTACAAAAAGTTACAGCGGTGTTCCATCATAATTAAAAAATAAAAAATATTTTATTGGCATGATGATGCATCTAAATGTCTGGCGATATAAAGGCGACTATTTATTCAAATACACAAACAATCATACGCTGAGTGAAGTGCACTAAATGGGAAAAAACCACAATTATGTTACCGTATCCTTTTTATGCACAAGAAGTCTGATCAGTATTCGCTTATAAAACCTGGTATATCTCAGTTCAAAATCGTTGAGCAGATACACTAACAATACAGGCCTTCAATTCTACTTAAAAATTATTATTTTTTAGAATTTAAACGTAATCGTTGCCTTTCGACCACACTCCTACTCCACGCCTCCGGAGTTCTCCTTTCGAAGAGGACAGAGTTATAAAGCTTCTGGAGCTCCCTCAGTACGGGTTTACATCCTGCTTTCAATAGCTCTGTTGTAACGCCGTTATCTCCAGGGGCTTTTCCATTTTTAATTTGTTTAAGAGCAATCTCGATTTCGCCAATACTGACTTCTGGCAGGTCTTCGGTGAATGAAAGAAATGTAGCTCTAGGATCCTCATGTGCGGGATCAGGTCGAGATGCATGCGATGCGTATAACCGGCCGTAGAAGTCCTCTACTTCCGAAAGAACTGCCGGCTTGGAAGAAACGACTTCTCCACTTGCCGTGGTCAACTTCGTCAGGTGGCTCCTTCCAAGAGATTGTACGAACACCTTAGACCCCCGATTCTGCTCGATGGCTCTTTCAATCGTAAGAGTATTGGAGCACCGGAGGTCGTGTCGTACGCGCTTGCTGATCTCTTGGTTAAGTTGCCGTTTCTCTGACGAACTGACAGGTGGTGCTACATTTTCGAGGTTCTGGTTTACGTCTGTTGTGGTTTTCACGGCAGCGAATCGGTTCTCCAGGTTTGACTGGAACGTTTCAGATCCCGAAATGGTTTGGAGCAGGGTTAGTCGGAGTGTAGACTTCATCAGACGGACGCGCTCGGCCTTAAAATTGATATTCAGAGAGCCTCGGACAAGTCGGTGATCACTACCGGTATTGAACCTGTTGAGCACTGTGACGTCTCTGAATATGTGCCTTTTGTCCGTCATGATAAAGTCGATCTCATTTTTAGTCATAGTGTCGGGGCTTTGCCACGTCCACTTCCTTTGGGGCTGCTTTTTGAAGAAGGAGTTCATCAAAAAGAGCCCCTCCCGTTGGAGGAAGTTGACAAGCATTTGCCCCCTATGATTTCTGCTTCCAAATTCATGGGGTCCTACTACCGATTCGCTACAATTCTGTACTCTCACTTTAGCGTTGAAGTCCCCCATGACAACGTTCTAGTGGGTTTTCGTGGCGGAGTGGAGGGCTCTCGATATGTTATCGAATATTTCCTCCACTTCATCGTCCGAGTGCACTTGCACCACCTTGAGACTGTACCTCTCGGTAAGCTTTACAATGAGGTACGCTACCCTGTTCGACACACTGGAGATTTCCACAACGTTGTCAGCTAGGGACTTATTAACCAGAAACCGAACGCCACCTTGGGATTATTATCATTAGTATAGTAATCACTTTCCATCAGGTGAGCCTCCTACTCGTTTGCCAAATATAACAAAAACAAAAAAAAAGTATCGTATTGTATTGTATTAAAATCAGGTTAAGGAATAAGCTAACGACAAAATATAAATGATATAATACTCCATTATCTCAAATCGTTTTGTTTAATCGCAATAAATGGGTCCTCAAAGATAATTACAGCACATTAAATAGAACTGCCCCGGCAATCTCTGCCACGTCTTTATTATACGATGAAATTAAATTATGCTTTCGTTCCACTAAAATAGCAAGGTGAAATGTAAAACTGTGAAATTACTTAAAGACGACGGATAATTTCTGAAAATCTGTCCGAGGGCTTTGTAAAAGTTGGACTGCTTATATATTCTTTCAAGACTAATTCTACCACAAACAGTAATATTTTGTAGTGCTGTTGTCTGTATGTATGTGTTTAAGGCATTGGTAGGCGAACGTTCAAATGTGCCAACAGATGGCAAGTCGTCACTACCCCTAGTAGACAATGGCGTTGTAAGAAATATTATATATTGCTTACATCGCCAATGCGCCACCAAACTTGGAAGTAACGTTATGTCCCTTGTCCTTAAGTTACACTGACTCATACTGGTTCTTCAAACCAGAAAACAACAATACGGACTACTGCTGTTGGGCGGTAGAATATCTAATGACAGGGTGGTATCTACCTAGGCGGGCTGTCACAAAGCCCTACCACCTTGATGGTAGGGCTATGTTAGTCTTATTATACACATAGCATAATTTAACTTTGATTACTCGAGAAAAAATACACAGTTATTTTCTTTAATGTAAATATCTTTAAATGTAAATAAAATTTACGTAGCTTATTTGTAAGATTATTTTTAATATCATAAAGAAATAAATGAAAAACTAGTAATAAAAAATAATATATAAATTTCCAATTAAAATATCTTATCAATATTAACGTTACAAGAGTGTTCACGAATTGCTCGAATAATTTAATTTAAATAAATATCTAATATTCTTCAGTCATTTTTTGCGAAACGGATGGATACGAAGACTGAGCTGTGTACTGAGTATTGTAAATTGAAAATCCCGCACCTAGTTATGAAAATAATGGTGGAGGATCATTTTTGAAGTGTGTATGTCATTTTTTTGATATTTTTTTATGTTAAATGACATACATCATGAATCAGCGTTCAGACTTATTACATTACATTGTTCATGTAATAGCCTGTTAATTTTCCACTGCTGGGCTAAGGCCTCCTCTCCCTTTGGGGAGAAGGCTTGGAGCATATTCCACCACGCTGCTCCAATGCGGGTTGGTGGAATACACATGTGGCAGAATTTCGTTGAAATTAGACACATGCAGGTTTTCTCACGTGTTTTCCTTCACCGCCGAGCACGAGATGAATTATAAACACAAATTAAGCACATTAAAGTTCAGTGGTGCTTCACTGGGTTTGAACCCGAAATCATCGGTTAAGATTATTACAGATAAACACAATGGTATCAGTAAGTTTCAGTATATCATGAAGTTACTAGATACTTCTGTAAATATCTTCAGCAGCAGACCGGTGTAAATCGTTAAAATGGTTAAATCATAGAATACCTAGGGATTTGACTGTAGGTTTTTCTTCGCAGATTTATAGTTTTTACTTTAACGTTCAATTTATGATTAAACGTATTTCTCCGAGATTTAGAGTAGACAGACGTGTTACACTGATAAAGATATTTTTGTTAATTTTCCACGAAGAGAGCTAGCATCGTTAATTAATACCACAATAATAACCGTTGAAAGGGAGATCCGGTTTGACGAATTTTAATTGATTTGCACAAAAAAGTTTTTGACAGTCTTCTCTTCGTAAATAAAGGACTTCTAATTATAGACAGAGTAACGATTGGCTAATAAACCCAGTACACGTGGTTGATTGGTTGAATGCCACATACTTAACATTTTTACTTTGGAATGGAAACCATTAAAATGTTACCTTCGTTAGGTTTGGTTATGATAATGTAATTATAAATGTACATACACTAACGAACATTGTAAATTACGTGTAATGAAAATAATATGAAAATTCTAAGGGCAAAAACCTGGAATAATGGAAAAGGTTCCCGATTGCTTGTGAATTCAAACCCTGAATATAAGATTTATATTTTAATTTCCATCAGTGGATATACTACAGTGGCAGCACACCAATTTTGACTTTGATTACTATTATTTTATAATAGATTATAAGGCTGCAAGTTCTGAAATTCCAAGTTCAAATTCCAGATTACCATAATATTCATTGGGCTCTTGAAATTATCCTTCTTGAACGAGCTGAGAGTAAAATTTACGATGGTATCGAAAGAGCGTCCAGAACTAAATCTACCAAGTCACTAGTGATTGAGCGGAGTAATCATTTTTTGTTATCTGTCTTAGAACTCAATTGTTCAAATTACGTAAAAATTAATGCTTTATAAAAGAAATATGAGAATAAGCTAACCTTATTTGATTGAAAATTATATATGACTTTTTACAGACATTATAGTACCATGGATGTATCAGTTTATAGAAAAAAAGTTAAGTGTCAAGCGTAATAAATATGACTTTTAGCGATGGAATCGAACAAACCTATATTTGCTGCTTTGAAGGATCGAAAAAATAAGGATAACTTCTATCACGATACACGGAACTATTTTCTGTAAAGGTAATCCTTAGTTACAGCCCGGATTTATGACTGTAGTCTTACAGGGCCATGGCTTGGACACCCACTTAAATCAACTTATCTTGACTTAGCCTTAACTATTCTTCGGTAGATTGCCTTCCCTCCTCGGACTGCCGTCCCATCCGATTACGAGAAAGAGGAAATAGAGAGTGCACCTGAGTTCCTTAAGATACTTTTGGTGCTATACTATGTCCTGAGTAGTTAACTAATCCTTCGGATAAATTATAAAATGTCTTGTCCTGTTTATAACTCGTTAGATTAGTGGCTGGATTTAAAATCACATAACCCGAAGTACTGGGTTCAAACTGTCGAATTTTTTTCAGTAACGGCGCGAATTCTAATAAATTTATCGGAGGCGTGTACACTCCCGTGTCTCGGAAAGCACATACATACAATGGTCCTGCGATTGAACTCTTCTTGGTCGTGTTGGATGTGTTCTCATCGAATTGTGTTTGCGCAGACACTTCTTAACTGTAATCATGTCCTACGTTAGATTAAGATTGCCTCTCTTGAATATCCCACCGTGGTCAATATAGTTGTAGGTCAGGGCGACGAAAGAATGTCCTAAGCGACTACCCGAAACTGGACGCTTTAATCGAAATTCGGTAAGGCACAATCAACAATTACCAGAGTATTTCAAATTGTTGGATAAGGAAAATTGTATAGAAGTAACTGTACGTTTTTCTGGAGCTCAAGCTGTACTATTTACCGACCAACATTTTGTTTTGGTACTTTTTTTATCTATGTTTTATTTTCATTAGGTTTATTCTATTAATTTTGATATTAATATTATTATTTTATATTTACTTATTTTACTTTATAGCAGCCACAAAGGGTACGAATAAAAATCTGTGGTGGATTTTGGGAAATAATTGCTGATATAATTTTTTTTTAAATATTTTTTCTTTATTTTTATCCTTTGTTTTTCGTTCAGTTTAATTAAAGTTTTTTTTTAGGTATATAAGACAATTTTAACTTTTTCTTAAATTTTTTTGTGTCTATATGATAACACGACGTAAATAATCTTTTCATATTCTAAATCTTCAAATGTCTAATCTGTATAATTAAAGGATGAAAGACATCTGTGGAAAGTCAATTAAGGATTACTAAATAAGACTTATGATCTCGGTTCGGGTTCAAAGGTACCTATTAGATATAGCATTATACAAAGCTTGAATAGTTCAACGATTTGATTGGATTTAATTTTCAATCAAAGAAAAAATAGCCCGTTGGCGATTTTTTTATTACCAAGGTTTTCAAGCGTCTATTAACTCAATTATTTAATTTTGCAACGGGTGTTTTTGACGTTTCTGGAATCCCTGTGCTACGCCGTATGTATTTACTTAGTGCTAAGTATTTGTGCAAGCTTGTTTTGGTAGGTATCACCCACCATCAGATATTCTACAGCCAAACAGTACTCAGTATTGTTGTGTTCTGGTTTGAAGGCTTCACCTTATAGACACAAGGAAAATAATATCTTAGTTTCGGAGATTGATGTTCCATTGGCGATGTAAAGAATAGTTAATATTGTTTATAGCACTTTGTCTATGGGTATTGGTGACTACTTACCATCAGGTGGCCCATTTGCCAGTCCGTCTGCCTATGTGATAAAGAAAACATTGCCACAAAAATACGTACTGACTTTATGCTAATTATTGCTTCTATCAATAAATATACATATTTTGTAATTTACTTGAAAACCGTCCATTTCTTGAAACAATGGCGCGTATTATTTAAATGCTAATTCAGGGGATTCATTGTGATTCGTACAGAAAGACAAAGGGGGCAGACACGCCGATATTAATGATTGTGACTATTAATATTTCTGAAAAATATGTCATTAACAAACGCATTCCCGCAACAAATATATAATGTAGACTAGATACTCGTAAATAAGGATTTATATACACAGTGTTAGATAATAAATGACCCACTTCTAGCTTGGAAATCATAAAAAATAAAAGATCATGAAAGGAGTAACTACTAACTGTTTTTCCAGATCTAATTTCAGAATTAACTGTATATGTTAAACCCTTTTTTATAATATTCTTTATAAAGTAATGAGTTAAATATTTCTAGTGAATAATTCTATTCAACACGTTCTATATTCTAATGTTGAACTTGCATCATCATACAAACAGGCCAGCATGATGTATATGTATACTGCATTCAAAGCAACATTTGACAGCAAATTGACGCGATATCATTGGTCGAAACTGTTATCGGAATTTTGGAAGTAAAATTAAGGTGGAAATAAATGGTTAAGTGCAATAGTGTTGTATTATTAATAAATATATAATAGTCATAAAATCTTAATATTGAACAATATAGCTGAGTTATTAACAAATCGCATGAAATACGTAAATCTAAGGTTTGTTTATCTCTTTTCCTGCTTCCATTGGAATAGGCTCTAAGTACATACGTACATATAAGCCACTTTATCTCAAGAACAGCTAAACGAATAAAAGATCTGAGAGTACAATTCTCAAACGACGACGACCTTTCTAATAAATTTAAGTCATTTACAGTTAAGTAATAAATATCTTGTTATTTATAAAATATATTTCTTGTGATTCTATATACAAGACTAGCGTAAACGAAATTCTATGAATTGTATTCTATGAGCCAAATAAAATGTCGAAACAAAGATCAGGATAAGCTTTTTTTGTCTTATTATATTTCCTCCATTCCGAAGTTGACGCCGGTATTAGCCTCATAATACTGCAAAGTCAATATTCAGTACAGTGCCTATATATACGGTGGGAACCATTTATCATCAGCTGGCACAATTGAAAGCCTACCTTAAAAAAAGGATTTACTTTTCTTTTACCAAGTCCTGTATATAAATTGGGTTTTAGGATCAAGACTTAGAGAAATCCTTCGATAGAGAATCGTCTCCTCTCGTTAAGACTTCTCGTTAAGACGCTTGTTAGGAGCAATAGGATGCGTCGAAGACAATATTGTTGTAATACAGAACAAAGGGAGGGTATGGCCTAATTGCAAATCCATTTAGCAAATATTAAATACATTTAGTTTACGAATTTTGTATTTGTAGGGACTTTGATGATACACGGTGTATTTATATTTCTAATGCGTTAAAACGAAGAATTGAATACCAATTCTCACACTGCGCATCTAGATTAGATAGATGCTTATCAAATAAATTTTCCCAATAATTGATTGACATATTGTGTCATTGGCAGATTTCAAAATTAAAATCAAAATATACTTTATTCAAGTAAGCTCTAATGATTACTTTTCTATAAGATTAATTTCAATGTACCCGCCGAGTGTAGATGCTACCAAAAAGAAAATGTGCGATCTCCTCTTCTGCACAATAATTAAACAGTAAGTTATTGATAACGTCGTGTCATCATTTCATTTAAAAAACAAAGAAAATAAGAGGAGTACCATCTCGTGTACGAACACGAGTATACGTAACAATACGTAAAATATATGGTGAGTCATTATTAGAAATGAGAAAGAGAAATAGACCAAGAATAAATCCTGAGTGGACCCCACATTAACTAGAGCTCATCTAACATTTCAATCTGATTGCTCGGATACGAAATCAAAAGATTGGATTCAGCTTCTCTAATGCCTTAGTTACGAGCTTTCGTTCAGTGAAGCTATCTTTGAGTTTTTCGCAATTAATGACTTTTCACGTGACTTCAATTTTATATAGTGCACTTGGTCGAATTTTCATTTGTTTCAGTTCACAAAGTTAAATAAATATGATCATCTAGGTTTTTGAGATTACATAAATGTCGATAAACATTGAAAACTCGTCCCAGAAGTCCTAACAAAGCAGAGGGGTTCGCACTCAGACTAGCTAAACATTCTAAATTTGGCGCCATTATTTATTTCGTACTGTTATTGGTCAATTCGTAGCATTTGTGCACTTTTCAATCTCACCTTTGAAAGTGTATTTTATGTTGCTGTCCTAGATATTTTAGACTCAGAGTGAACTCTTAACTGAATATTTATAGAGAGATTAGAATTTTTAGTTTCGATTTAAATATACGATTCAGCGAGGAAATAAGTAAATTTGGTTATTTCGTTATTTTTTACGGCCGCCTTCTGAAGGTGTCGGGGCCTTCTTTCATATGCATTAATGTTAATAAGAACTCACGACGAAAAATGTTATCCTGTTGCTGTACCGCGAACATCTGAGAAATATTTAATGATATAAAAGTTGAAAATCTTTTAAAGAATATTTATTGTAAATTAAGCGAAAGAAAAATTCGAAAAGTATCATGCAACATGCTAATATAAAAATTCTACAAGCGAAAATTATAACACGTCCACCCAAAAAATAAATGTAATATTTTCAGGGTTAATGTGCGTATGTGAGTTCTTTTATTCCGCCTTAACTTTGAAATACCTGTACAGATTCGGATGTATGAGGTATCGTTAATTATCTCGTGTAAAAATGGCTGTAAAATCATTTATTCATTTATTTAGGTTCGTTTTTTTTTAATTTTTAAGGTAAAAAATGTTCTTTTTATAAATGTAAATTGGTATATAATAAGAATAAAAATGACCTAAACCTACGGGAATGAGAAGTTCAACGTATTCAACTCGACCACGTGTTCGTGTTACGAAAATGTGGGACGATTTCTCATACATTGAATCGATCGGCAAAGTTCCGGTAGCATTCCGAACAAACAGAACGTGTTTGTTAAAAGTTTCTTAATCTTTTTTGGTTCCAAACAACACGTGCAGTTCCGGGTATGAAAAATTAATTGTATTTGTTTAAGTGACGAAACCATTTACGTTATTAGTACAGGAAAGCAAATAATGAACGTGTTGAGAAATCATATTGCATCATGTATCAAGTTTTTTTGGTTTTGTCACTAGTTCCATCAAATATGAAGTATGTTGTCAAATGTACCCTGACACCCCTTGACTACGACATCGTTCCAAATAGAATATTTAAGCACTAGGATTGATATATTGAGTTTATATGTTGCATTCTATCACCTGTATTATGTTGCTGGGAATTACTTGATATTGTATCTATCACGGTCACGTAACTAACTCAACTAAATATCATATATGCACATACATATACCACCGGGCTGCTTGGCAACTGTTTAATATCACTTGATTGCCTCGTAAGTCTAGTGAAGTAGATAAATAAATGAAATCTAAGATGTTATATCTCCTGTGCCTCTAAGGCTGGCTCACTCGTAATTTTTGTATCAAGAAGTGAACTGTCTGCTCATTTCACTTTATATTATAATTAAAAAAAATGTATAAGAAAAAATATTTACAATTCAACAAGAACCTATTTGTTTTTTTCAAATAAAATCTCAATCCAGAACTGTCCTATTTATAAACAGTGACCAGCAATAGTATTGAGTTTGATTTTGAAAATTTCTAACGAAAATTATGAACAAAGGCAAAGTATATTTAGATTTTTTTTTACGTCTATATTACAACAAATCTACAAGACGCGCCGAGGTACCTCTTCTCAAAGCTATTCGTCCATTCTTTGAACCTTTACAAATTGGGTTTGGATTATACCCAATAAACAAAATTCTCCGAATATTTTCAATAGCAGACTTATTAAATATATAAAGTTTTAATTGCATAGCTCTTATACTTTAGATTTTTTTTGATATATAAAAAAAAAACCCTGATTTCGTCATTGACTCACTGATGATCATCAAAATTCTTAGGGTATTTCCCTATTATGAAAAATATATATTTATATAATGTCCTTGAAAGTTATCTTCATATAACCTACACCTTAGTCAAAATATGTGGCTGGGCGTTAGAAAAGTAATGAACAGTGGTTACATTTTTCACAATACGCCCCTACGTATATGTACGTAGTGAACAATCCACTTATTTTAAGCATTGTCGATTTGGCTCAGGCTAGAACACGTGACACTTATCCGACGAATCAAAATATATTATATACATACATATATATAATTCATGCTGGGTTCATAACCCAGCAAGCGCCATTGAATGTAAATAGTTTTATTTGTGTTTACAATTGATCTCGTGTTCGACGTTGAAGGGAAATATCGTGAAGCATCTTGTATGTGTCGAATGAAAATCTTACGCACGTGTATCTAACCAGTCCACGTTAAACGCACCAAACCTTCACATCGATGGGAGTGGAGACCGATGCCCAACAGTGGATTAGGCACAGAATTAACTTTCACATTGTTATGTTATTTTATTTTAATTTATCTCCGTAGAATATAAACTGTGATCCAATGATAGCTTTACAAGCAATATAATTTGTTAGAGCTAACATAAACAAAGTTTATTTAGGTATGTTTTACAAATATACCTTCAGAGTAAATATATTATTTCCATGACTCAAAAAAAAATTTAAGCAATTGATAGTGTGTTATTAAATTTTTTTTATTTATTTTTATTAAATATTCTTAATTATTTTATTATTCCACTTTTTAGAGTTCCGTTTGGGAAAAAACGGAACCCTTATACATTCGTCATGTCTGTCTGTCTGTCTATCCGTCCGTTCGTATGTCACAGCCACTTTTTTCCGAAAGTATAAGAACTATACTCTTGAATCTTGGTAAGTAGATGTATTCTGTGAACCGCATTAAGATTTTCTCACAAAATTAGAAAATTTTGAGGTTCCCCATACTTAGAACTGAAACTCAAAAAAATGTTTTTCATCGAACCCATACGTGTGGGGTATCTATGGATAGGTCTTCAAAAATGATAATAAGGTTATAATATCATTTTTTTCTAAACTGAATACTTTGCGCTAGACTCTTCCAAAGTGGTAAAATGTGTGCCCCCCACCTTTTAATGTAAGAGAAAAAAAATATATGATATACATTAGCATGCAAACTTCCACCCAAAATAGTATTAAATAAAGACGAATTATAACTCATGTAATACGACCAGATTGCTATAAACAAAAAGACGAATTATTTCAATTCGGCGATGTATTTACGCGATTTTGGAGGCAATTGTACCTATTTCAGAAGCCAGTTTGTAGATACCATCCACTCATCAGATATCCTACCGGCAAACAGCAATACTTAGTGCTGTTGTGTTCTGGTTTGAAGGACTGAGGCAGTGTAACTATATTATATTATTTATTTATTTGAAGCACCATCGGCATATTCACAAAAACAATGCAATCAAAAGTACACGGACCTACACGGACCAACACGGACCAACACGGACCGATGCAGTGTGATACACCACTACAGGTATTTACGACACTATTCAATAACAAGAAAAAAGTAATACACTCTTAACTTTATACATATAATAAAATTGGAGTGTCTGTTTGTAATATTAAAATAACCGCTTTTTACTAAATGCATATGTATACACGGGAAATATACCAAAATAACATTTTTTATAATTGTTATCGATTTGTCTGTCTGTTTGTTCCGGCTAATCTCTGGAACGGCTGGAACGATTTTAACAGGACTTTCGCTGGCAGATAGCTGATGTAATAAGGAGTAGCTTAGGCTACAACAATACCTTTTATGTTAAATAATCAAACGCGCACGAAGTTGCGGGCACAGCTAGTTAATAAATAAGAAAGAGCTCATGTACCATTAAATATTGTCAGGCGAACTTTCATTATAAATGCAAGTTACATTTTCAGTCTAGAAATAAAAAGAATTAAAATCTTGTAAAATTTCCGAGTACAGATCATTAGCTTTGAAAGTAAAATCGCCCCATTCAACCCTCGTAGCACACGTTTAACTCGCCCTTTTATAAGGGTTGAGAAAGTTCCAGCGCACGTGAATTTACAATTATAAATGACCACTATATTTTTCGCTTCTCTAATTTTTAAGACACGAGATGGCATGAATATCAGAATGCTTGTAAACTTTATCGATGATTGCGGGTTCAAGCTTAGAGAACCACACATTTTCATGTGCTTTCATTTGGTAAATAATTTATGTCATGTTTACTGGTGAAGGAAATCATTGTTAGGATACCTGCATGTATCTAATTTTACTGAAATTCTGCTACATGTGTATCTACCAACTCGCATCGGAGTGTGGTGGGATAAGCTCCAAATCTTCTCCTCAAATGGGAGAGGAGGCCTTAGCCCAGCATTGGGACATTTACAGGCTGTTTATCTTTTATTTTATTACTAATTAAATATTATTACATTTTTGTACCTTAAATTTGGGTTCAAAGGTTTAAAGGCTATGTAATACCTTATAACGTCACGACACCGCCTCCGCAAAATACATCCTTCCTGGTATTCATATTGCAAAATATTCGTTTCTATCTAAAGATTCCACAGATATTTTTAAATGCGTGACAAGCATGAAATTTCATGTTGTTCAGGTATTTTTAGTAAAAATTATAATAATTTTATAACATGATAATGCAAGGATAGTAAACAAATGAAAATTACAGTATTTGCGTATGACGTGTTTGTTGCACATGTATTTGTAACAATAGAACTGGGTTGGGATCATGACGGCCTCTAGCCACGGCTACGGCACCGCACGCGCTTATTGGTCGTTACATACTTCCGTCCCTTTTAACAAAACCACTCCCACAGATTGCAGGAAATCCAGAGTAAAGATGCTACACATCAAATATAACGATTTATTATTCGTTGATTTCTACTCCATAAAAGTGTTACAAACCCCGTGTGACTGCCTGAGCTAACAAGTTCATGCATGTTCCTGGTATTAATAGTTATAAACTATTACACACAACTTCTGGGAAAATCGTTTATGCTTTTGCGTACACCTGTACATAGCATTTTACATATTTCTAACGGATGGTTACGCGTTGTAAAGACTATTTAATTATCCACTAAAATATATATATAAACAGACATTTCATTCATTGTTTTAATATTGATTGGCCATTATAATTTTGAAAACGATTGGATCTACAAACAGGCGACGACGAAAACATTAGTGACAGCTATTCGTCGGTTAAACTTCGCCAAAATGCGGTTAATAAGCGTTATTTCGTCCAACCATAAAATATTATTACATCAAGTTTTAACGATAGCAAAGTTGACAGTAATATTAGATTGCTAATAAATCCAAAATTACCAATCGAATGTGTATTATTAAACAAATAGTGTTTTAGTTGAAGAGTCGACAATTCAATCCGAAAATGCGATTATCTGGATAAAATATTTCAAATATTTTAGCTCAGTCTAGCACATTAATTAGGTGTGAAAATCATTAAGATTGTTGAATGAGCTTCCATTTCAATGATTTTCACGAATTTCCTAAAGGTTATGAAGTAATTAGGTTGTTTATTTTGACAAATTATGCATTGAAATGAGATTGATTTCAGTTAAGACTACCTGATATTGTTTACTTGATTTAACTGAAATTTTAATTGTTTTTATAACTTAACTCTAGCTAAGCGTTGAAGGAAAACATCGCGAGGAAATATGCATGCGTCGTACGAAAATCCGCCACACGGGACAAGAACAGGCCGTTACTATTCATTTACTTGTAATGATATTTATTATATACAAGAGCTGTCGTGGAAAACCCAGTTGGAATGTATATTACGTATTGAATAAAAGACACAGTGAAATAAATTAATTTCAGAATGAATGAAATGACAATGACAATTATTTTATCAAAAAAAATCGTGATTTAAATCAGTATTTAAAAATAAGTTTAAATAATATAATATAAAAATGCATAAAATAAAAAGAGGTGGAGAGAAACAAAGAGAGGGAAAGGTCACCTGGAGGGGGTATTACGATTTTTCCGAACGTGACGTTTTCTACCAGTTCACGCTACAAGCCGCGTAAAAGAACTTCGTTCCAAAAATGTTTCCAATGAGCTGAGCAGTGCTTCGAAGTACAAGTTCCAAGTTCACTCCGATGAGAGCGCGATTAATCCTAGTTTGTCAATACTTTCCGATCGGTCCGCTAAGTCGTAACTGAGCCACTTAGCTGCGGTTCTTGATTGTTATTTACACTTGTGGATTTTTCTATATTACTACCGTTTATAAATCACTAATTTTCGCCTATGTTTTTGCCAGGCTCGGAAGGGCATGTGTTAGGTACCCTTTGTATTTTTCTGTACCCCAGACAGCATATTTGCAAAAACCCTGAATGATTCGTTGATTAATATCATAATAAAGAAATAACAAAACACTCTGTCGCTTTTATAAAATCGGTGAATATTATTTCTGAGAAAAGCGCCTTAAGGTTGGCAAGAATCAGCTTAAACGTCAGCATATTTATGTTGGGCGTGCGTCGTGAACTGTATCTTTTATAAGCACACAATTAATTGTATGACATAGTCATTTTCACCATATTTGTAGGTATGTTTGATGATATGGTCGATATGTTAACACTAGTGGGTTCTATGAAATACAAAATAGTCCAATTTTATTAATACACTCATTTTTTTATGATACAGGTAGACGAGCAAATGGGCCACCTGATGGTAAGTGGTCACTACAGCCCAAAAATAATTCCTTACATAACCAATGCGCCACCAACCTTGGGAACTAAGACGTTACGTCCCTTTAGCCTGTAGTTACACTGGCTCTCTCACCCTTCAAACCGGAAGGCAACAATACTGAGTACTGTTCGGCGGTAGAATATCAGATGAGTGGATGGTAACTATCCAGACGGGCTTGCAAAAAGCCAGACAGACAGTATAAAGTTGTGCCAGGAATTATTTAAAAATGAATTAAAAACGCTCCTTTTGGTGCGTCTCGCTCTCATTATACAAAAAATAATTTAATCGGAAGTCAGCTGACGAACTAATAAAGTTAAATTATTTTTTACAGCGTAATTTAATAATACGACGATTAACGAAATCAATCAATAATGAATTATGGACGTAATAAGGTGTAGGGTAATGAATCACTAAGATAAATTATTATACGCCACAACAGCTGGACGCCTACGTGCTACTTGTTAACATATGTATGTTAAAAACCATTATTATATAGTGCTTTACTTTAGGTACTGGTGGTATATGATGAAGCTAGATACTTATTAAACTGGACAACATACTCATACACAGGTTATCCCAAAATTCAACGACAATAATTAGCAACCGGGAAGTATAGTATTAACTGCCCAATCAGAAAAAATAAGGCTTTCTATAGATATAGTAAAAAAAAATATTTAAATTTGCAGATTATTAATTACTCTTCCAATTGTTTTAATATTATTGCTTAAAAGTATATAGTGAAACTTGTATCGCCTCTATGAGAGAGCCAGGATGTTATATAGGATATTTAAGCGTCCTATAAATATTCGATGTACTCTTAATCACTAATTATAGTATAATATAAGCATAAAATTACGGGAGTGACAGTCACTGAGTGACAAAACTCCGTCTAATAAAAAAGATAAAAAAAAGACTGCAATCCAAAATAGCGTTTATGGACATAATACCTGTATGATGTACTTCAAATACTATATGTTAGTATTTAAAGTACACATGTATTAAATCAGATTCAATTACTATAAAACTAATCACTTAGACTTCTGTTTATAAGTTAAAACAATCCAATGCAGGTAACAACATATTTAAGACTGAAAATTTGTACGTAGTAACGTGAACTTCCGTGGTCTCTTTGGACTTTATTTGTAACGTGGAACTTACTTGTGGTCGTGACATTTGTAAAAAATAAAAAAG
The DNA here is from genome assembly GCF_037043105.1 of Vanessa tameamea. Taxonomy (NCBI): domain Eukaryota; kingdom Metazoa; phylum Arthropoda; class Insecta; order Lepidoptera; family Nymphalidae; genus Vanessa; species Vanessa tameamea. The sequence goes on along the minus strand of NC_087330.1, from coordinate 9,910,494 downwards.
CTAAAATTCTCGGTGAAGTTTCACAGAAACTATCACATTAGAGAAAAGTCGAAAGCTTCCTGAAATGTTACTAGTAGATATACATATGTATAGAGTATCGAATGAAGAATTTGATTTTAAATTAAGATATATATATATATATATATATGTTATATTATAATGTGTATATGACAATTTTACTCCAAAAGCTTTTTCTATGGCGTTAGTTATCGTGTAACAAGTTAGTTAAGAAGGACGCGACCGGAGGACCCAAAATAAACCAAAATTTACTTATATTTTTTTTTTTTAAATTAAACTAATACTAGAATATTTGATGCAACGCGATGTTACAATCAGGATGAATAAAAAACACCCACCTAATTAACTTGAAACTATGAAAAACAAGTGTCAAACGGCTGACGCGGCGCCACGTGCCGTCCGAACATCGTTATGCAAGCACTATACTAGAAGATATGCGTACAAACTAATTACGTTTGTATACAAAAATACATATTTTTTTCTTACACAGGATCACGTTGATGTTTATGATTACTGTCTCCCTCCTCACGGTCGCAGCGTGATTACGCTGTAACACGCGTAAGGATATATAATCATATAGCCTTCAACAAATGGGCTATCTAACGCAAACAGAGTTTTGGAAATCCAACTGTTTTTATCAGTTTAGCACTTTTAAATATAAATAAAACCTAAACCCTTCAATTTAATGTAGCTTTAAAATGCAAATCTAGGAAGTCAAAAAACAATCAAATTTTACTTTATTCAAGTAGGCTTTTACAAACACTTTCGAATCGTCATTTAATAAACTATATTAAGTGAAGCTACCACTGGTTCGGAATGTAGATTCTACCGAGAAGAACCGGCAAGAAAATCAGAAGTTACTCCTTTTCAGCATTTAAAAATACAGTCATGTTAGTTAAATACAATTATATATGTATGTAATATATCCTGCCTGGAAGTCAACAAGTATTATAAGTCGTAAAGGCTATACTTTATATACATCATTTCGTTGGCCATCCGCTGACACATGATTGATGTTGGCGTATTGGTCATGTTTGCCAATACGCCAAATATGTGATTCGACTAAACGATATCGTTAAGTAAAAACAAAATAAGTTTTGGAAAATAACTCTGCATGAGTCTTTTTGCCATGAACATGAAATAAACGTGTGAGCTATAGACTTGAAATAGATTCAATTGAAATTCAGTTATATTAAAATTGTATTTTTATATGATCTTAATCTCGTGATATATATCCGTAAATAATAAGGTACTTTTATATATTTTACTAGAGTAAAGTGAAGATTGATTCAAGTACAATAAAAAATCCTACTTAGGAAGTCTTAATATTGAGATGTTTGTGGATAATAGAAAAACACGTTCAATTGCTTGTTAGTTTGTAGCTAAGAAGGATGTTTCCCATAGCAACCCGAGTAAAAATAAATACGAGTGTTAACCATAGCAACACGTATGACATATATCACAAATATATGTTACAATATCTAGTTTGTGAAAATATATTTAAATATATTTTAATGTAGAAGATTTATATAATGAGTCCGACTACAAGTTGAAAGAAATGATTTGATTTGAATTTATATAGCCCAGTCATTGAAATATTTAAACTTATATAATAACACACTCACTCCGATGAGATCGCACGGTAACGTTCGATCATCTATATAATGTTGATTTGAATAATTTGCCTTATTTATTAAGTACTGTATATTTTTAACAAACTAATTTAATTTATGAATCGTCAAAGTTGAAAACATCTGCGGAATTTTATTATAGAAACGAATACCTTGTCCCAGGAATGGTTTATTGACTTTGCGAAATTTATCGGTAGAATATCTGAACAGTGGCTGGTATCACACGGGCTTGCACAAATCAAATCAAATCAAAACATACTTTATCCGAGTAGGCTTTTACAAGCACTTTTGAATCGTCATTTAACAAACTATTTAAAGTAAAGCTACCACCGGTTCGGAATGTAGATTCTGCCGAGAAGAACCGGCAAGAAACTCAGTAGTTACTGTTTTTCAACGTCTAAAAATACAGTCATGTTAGTTAAATACAATTATATATGTATGTAGAAAGCCCTACCACCAACTCAACAGTTGGTATCTGCAGCCTTGTAGTCACTAGTCTGACCTAAGAATCGCAAAACAAAATAAAAAATATATATAATACGTTTAGTCTTCAGATCTACCGATGCGTTTCGATATTGCTTTCACAGAGTCGTCCGACAGGCATATCTCTCATATGCGAACAAGATTCCAATTTCTTTTATATAATATCGTAAGACGAACAAATAGGGATACTAGGATCGAATGCGTTGTACGTTACACGGATGGTATTCGCTATGGAACGGATAATGTGCATATTTCTCATTCCGAGCAGATGTAGCGATGTAGCGGGCGAATGGTTATATCGGGTTATCGTGAGGAATCGTATGGGACATGCATTTTGATTATATCAGGTACAAATCATTTTAGCCGTAGTTGTGCGGAAAAATAAAGATGATTCTTGTTTGCAATTTATTATATTGTTATGATCGATGTTATTAAATAGAAATATCAAACGAAAATAAATACAACACACAATGAACTGCGCACTGTGAGCCGTGATTTTGAGCACTGGTACGCGTCCTGTCCAGTTATAGTGTCCTTGGAGACTACTCACGCCACAGCTAACTATAATTAGGTAGCATTTGAATTTTTATTCTGTTTAATTATTGATAAGTTTATAGTTCGTTTTTTTGGATGCTTAACTATTTCCTTCTTATTTTATGTCAATTGTGTAAAAACACAAATTTAAGTGCGAAATTAGACGGTTTTCTGTTATTATTTTGTTCTAAAACAAGTTATGGCGCGAGTGTAAATTGTTTATACTATGGCGCCGGTTCGCTCCGACAAAGGACAGTAATAATCCGCCGCTTTGGTCGTAATGTAGCAAGTACCTAATCGTATCTATGTAAATATCTCGACTAGAGTAAGGACTGACTAAAAGGCGCGGTGCTTCCGTTTCTGTAGGTTAGTGAACCAATTTTGTCAAACTTTGTTTTAATTTTTCCTCTACTTGTTTATTAAATAATTTATTCTCTTAATCGTTGATTCATTTAATGTGGTGACGTCGGCACCTCTCTACAAGACAAGTAACAAGCCTTATTTATCAATGTATTTTGATATAAAATTAAATCTTTAAATAGGCCAAGTTAAAAATAACAGTAGAATCTTATTATAGAAACGAATACCGTGATCGAGGAATGACTTTACGAATTCGGAAACTAGGTGACGTCTAGCAGAGAAATATAACAAAGTAAACTAAAAACCTTCAGTATGAAAAATGACATATCCATACATACTGTGACTCTTTTGAAGGTAAGATGTTGAGTTACTTTAAAAGTCAACATAAAATAAAATAAACTAAAAAAAATCTCTGTAAAGAATAGCAAATCTGCTAGTATTTCCTAAACAAAGGTAAAATTATCGGGTAATTTTGCAAAAAAAATTTTGAGCTCTTTTTATTAAAGACGAAGAAAATTTTGTCTATTTCTTAAAAAAATATTTTTACTTTACTTTTAATTATTATTTATTTCTTCCTTGTAACTAGTTATTCAGAACGAACTGCGTATTTTTCAACTTAATCTAACCAATAATTAATATAATCATTTGGTAATAACTTCGCTCTGATCGCTTTAGTATTTAATTTGGTTATATTAAAAATAACTATAGTACGATACAATTTAAATATAGCTTCAACAAATAAAATTAAAAAAGTCTAACGTCTATTTTGCGAATGTATTTGGTTATACGACATTACAAATTATAACGTTTGCGTAAAGATCATTTTCGCATTACAAATTAAAATGATTGATGATTTTGAAGTCACTTAATGTGAACGTGGATGTGATCGGTTTTACGAACTTTGCCTATGCTACATCTAAGTTGTATCGTACTATACTTAACTTAGAATAATTATTTCCTTATTTTAAGTGATTTGATTGACCCATTAAAGTATCCCTTTAACAGTCACCACCACTATGAAGGTTGGCACGCGGTTACAAGACGTGAATCATAACCGGTGATTCTGAGTTCAAACCCGGGGTAAATACCATTGAATGCTTGTGCATAATTTATTTTTATAACTTATCTCATGCTCGGCGGTGAAGAAACATCGTGAGGAAACCTGTACGTGGTGGATGAGAATCTGCCACGTGAATTCACGAACCCGTCCTCTCTAAACCTCCCGTCCTCTCCTAAAAAGACAGACTAAACTACTGCTAACTCAATTTATTTATTCCATCAAAGAAACTGGAACGTTACTTAACGTGCCCGAAATCTCAATTATAAAATCATTTTAATTTAATTTTTTAAACTTTATTTCAACCTAACCGAATTATTATTTTTTCCCTTTTTTTTATTATTTTTAGTGTAGCCCTAATTCTATTTTCGAAAATGAAACCAGTCTAAGTTACCCCTTGAAATATTGGCATCTATCTTTGAAAATATCGTCAAAATCAGTTCAGCCGTTTCGTAGATTATACGGAACAAACACTTTTAAAAAAAAAATGTGTTTTGTTTTGAGTACTATGTAAATACTCACACGGATTTTTTAAATTTTATATTGTTTTCTGTCTTTAGCCACTTGTAAATCCATTTTATAAAGAAGTGAGGTTAATTCCCGTTCTCTATATTTGCATAGGACTACTATGGCAATTAATATTGAACTTTTATTGATATTATAGTTTCAGATCGATCATACGCTGGGTACGTTGACACATACATGACTATGGGAAGTGAAATTTCCGGTCCAGTACCTTTCGGTGTGTCTTTCATTTAATGTCTACAGAAAAGCCAGTGACTGTGATTAATTAGACATAGATTCAATTAGATAACTTAGAGTAATATCAACTGATGTTTAGTTTAATTGTCAGAAAGTATGAATACTTATCAAAGTAAATAACATAGTCAGCCGTTCACACTTTGCAATCCGCGTGAACAATATAACGGGCGTGTTTATGTATTATTGTTTAAAAATAAAACGCAATAATTTTTTTTTTGGCACGTGAATTAGGACGGGTATCTAGTAACGTATACTCGTAAATAAAACTTAGTTGCAAACCGTATTACAGGTAGAAACGATACAAAAGGAAAGTGTATATCAGCGAAATCCTTCAATTTACACAGAGATTTGTCAATTTGGTTTAACGCATTCAGTTTTTTTATTAACCGTCTAGAGTAAAAAGGTTTGAATGCACTTCCAACTTTGGCATTTAGAATATTAATAAGTACATTATCCGAACCGAACTGATCGACACATACATTTAAATATCATTTCTATATTATCACAGATGTATCGGGGGTTACGAGCGCATTAATTTTGATTATACCAATTATTATACTGCCGTTTCACACGGTATGCCATTCTGATCGTCGTTTGTTATGACTGCTCCGCTCCTTACGACTGTATGTGATTTTTTATTTTATGATATAGGTAAGCGGATGTGCAAATGGACTACACCCCCTCCTCCCATAGACATTGGAACTGTAAGAAATAACTGTAAGGCATATTATTCGATACAAGATTATATTGATGATAAAAAAGCGTGGAGTTAATGCTTGTGGATTTCCAGGCAGGAGACATAACATACATATATAATTGTATTTAACTAACATGACTGTATTTTTATATGTTGAAAAAGAGTAACTACTGAGTTTCTTGCCGGTTCTTCTCGGTTGAATCTACATTCCGAACCGGTGGTAGCTTTATTTTAAATAGTTTGTTAAATGACGATTCAAAAGTGCTTGTAAAAGCCTACTTAATAAAGTATATTTTGATTTGATTTGATATCAGCCATCCCTTGCAAAGTCAATGCGCTTCCAATCTTAGGAATTAAGATGTAATGTCTCTTGTGCCTATAGTTGCACTGGCTCACTCACCCCTTAAGCCGGACCCCAACAATACTTAGCGTAGTTATTGGGTGGTAGAATATCTGATGAGTGGGTGGACAGACTTGCACAAAGGGATACCACACTAAAACATTATTTCAAATCAAAGTAACCATACTGAAATCCGCTGAATGGTCGAAATAATTATTATTCCAAAATAAGGTGTAACCACCATTGCAAGGGGACGCGTTGTGCAACTATGTTTGCAAGTACTGTATTATCTATAATATAGTATAAAATTGATACCCTCATTCGCACGGTCCGATAGGATGGCAATCTGACACATGGAAGTATTGACTTGTTGCCAGAAAATTTCATTGGTCCCCTGGGACGTTTATCACACCTTTGTCCGTATCCTGATATGAACCCTGGACTTTGGAATCTGCAGCATCATAATCTAGTACTAAACGTGATACTTGCTAACATGACATGACGTCACGATCGACACTTTGTAACTTAATAAATAATTCATAGCTTTCGTTGTAACATGTTCATTCTTATATGAAAGTATTTTTTTTCGCTTATTGATAAAAATATTTGTGCAAATTACATTTTATTTGTCAAGAACGAATAGGGGAAAGTTCAATAGCGAATATTGTATGTAACTAAAGTTAGTTACAACTAGTATACTTAAAAGTATAACATACCAGTCGTCGCCTGCGTCATCGCTGTTTATAGGGGTTGGTTGTCAGGTGTGTAACCGACTTTAGATATTTAGATTTTGATACATTGTTTAACAAAGCGAAAATATACAATACTCTAATAAATCATAAACTATATCCTAAAAATATTTTAGTATTTCAAATGATTCTTTCCGTTTAGATTTAAATATTTATTTGATTAATATGGTTTTTACTTGGACTAGAAATGAAGTTTATAGTTAAAGTGGACAACCGGCCATTCGTTTGGCGAGATATGATCAAGAAAGGTGAGCTGACAAATAAATACCTATATTATAAAAGTAGTAAGTGATTTTAATTATAATTAAAATCCTAACGTCGAAAAGTAATGTGTATTAGTGGAAAATAAATTGTTGTGCAGTTTGAGTGATTAAAATAATAAGGCTGTAACAGGTTAAGCATTAAAAATTGGATCTATGTTTTTCCTTGGCGCCCAAGCTTGCTTCATATCAAATTTTATTAAATTCACTTCAGTGGTTTGGTCGTGAAAAAGCAATAGACACACAAGCAGACAGAGTTACATACGCATCTAAAATATTAGTATAAATGACTCACCAAGTATACTCGTCAATATTTAGCGTAAAAAAAAACTTATTTAACGGAAAATGGTATCATTCACCCGAACAGTTTTGCTCAACTGTCAATTCATTTATTTATAAATATACCACAATTTCTAAGACGTCTCAATAAATATAATCGTATAATTTAGATTCAAGGATACTTACGCTTCTGATATGAGCGCTCGCAGCTTACAAAACACCACACCGAGACTGTATGGATACTGATGCCAATACACTGAGAGATCGTTCGGAAGACCTGGAATAAAAAAATACTATCAATTATTTCTTCAGTGTAGGCTGTTCTACCAAAGAATATTATAACGAGTTTATTTAATAGTATGACATAAAGATTCAAAGGTGCTTTGAGCCTACTTGAAGAAAGAATATTTTGGCTTTGATTTTTAAATAGCACGTACACGTTAGAATCTAGATATTAAAAAGTATAATTTAATATGTCATTTATTTTAATAAGGATTATTATTTTATTATAATATTTATAAAATGTGGTGGATAAGCTTTGTGCAAGCTTTATCTGGTTAGGTACAACTGACTCATCAGATATTCTACAACAAAACAGTAGTAGTCCGTATAGTTGTTTTACTATATAAAACTCGATAACTTTTCGATTTCGATTCGAATGGTCTTATTATTTAGTTACTGGACTACCGAATACTACCCAAAACAGTAAAAAAGTCTTTTACACACTTATAAATATTAAAATACTTATTAATTCATTAAATGATCGATAAAAATGTGTCGATCTATCTCAATTTCTGATGTAATAAATAACAGTTTCAAACGTGTTACTCCATAAGTAATACACTCGCAACGATATTGCAACGTGCACTCAATGAGGTCATCCTCACATCTCATTTCGTTTTATGACGAACGGGAAAGTCATTTGAATCAATCCAATATATGAAGTTTTGTTATTGAAGTGCGGGCCGATATTAACTTGTGTTTATTGACTTTGGATGATACTCGTGTAGGGCTTTGCTTGAAGTCAGTCTGAGAAGGTACAACTCACTTGTTCTACAGCCAAACAGTATTAGTTGGTGTTGTTGTGTAGGTTTAAAGGGTAGGTGAACCAGTGTACAGGCACAAGGTACATGATATAGTAGTTTCCAAGGTTGATGGCGCATTGGCGAAGGGATGGTTAATATTTCTTACACTGCCAAAGTTTATGCGGCAGTGGTGATTTATCCAGGTGCTAAACAAATATCACAAAAAAAATGTTCTTTTTTATGATATCTGAACAATACTGAGTACTGCTGTTTGGCGGTAGAATATCTGATTAATCGGTGGTGTTTATCCCTACTACCAAGTGGTAACATTAGTTTGGTATGGTTATGGTAACTAAGAATACATAAATAAATAAAAAATCTTTATAATATTAATAAAAGTAATTAATAATTAATAATCTGCATATACTGTAAAAAATAACTTACATGTTCTGTAATCGTATTTCTATTTTTACAAAATATTTATTATTATACTTTTTGTAAACTTAAATTTAAGATGCTATTTTTTCTTATCCCATTTGACGATATGGTGCAGTGTTTACATGTAAAAACATTTTTGTATATTAATAACTTTAAGTATGTTTTTGCTATTGTTATTGAGAACAGCATTTCGGGTACGTTAGAGAAAGTCTCAGTCTTGTTTGATGTAAAAAAAAAAGATAGTACCAGGCTTAAGTCTATAAGGGATTAACTAATATTAGGAAATTTAATACAATTGTCTAAACGAAATTCACAACGAGATAGTTGTAATGAGCGAAAAAAATTGATTCTTTTAAATTGATTCAAAGTCATCCAATAATTTTATTCGATTTTCGCAATTACTCGTAAATTTGCTCTGACAGACAAAGGCTTCATTTAATTAACGCTAAATGAAGATATTTGTAGAAAATGGACCCCTTATCTGTAAAAGATTCATTAAAGCAAAATTCACGTGGGAGCGATGAGCTTGAAACTTCGATGATGATTTTGAACTTCGAGCTAAATTGTTAGATAAATTCTAACATTCTAACAAACAATTAATTTTAGAGAGAGAAAAAAGTTACTGGCCGCTCAGAGAGCGGCACTACGGATGTATAAGAAAAAAAAAAATGAAAAACATAAACAAATCCAAAGAAAATTATCGATAAACTCCAATTCAAACTGAATTCATGTGTACTATTTGACATTAGATATTTCATTTAAATAAGTTTTCATCATGTTGGCGCCAAATGTAGATAAGTAACTTGCAGTTTACAATGAAATGAAATCAAAACAAAACCTATCATAGGTTTCATCATTCATTCCACAATTCATTTTCATCTTTTGAATGAACGCGAAGTTTCGCGGGTGACCCACTAGTAGTCAAAAATCTACCACCGGTTCGGAATTTAACACCTCGGACCTGAGAAGAACCGGCGAAAGAAACTCAGCGGGATATTTTTTTTTTTCCATTTTGCATGTACAATAATAATTATATTTTAGCTATTTGAAACAGCCTGGAGGCGATCATTTCATTCCCAAGGTGTGCAGTCAACTAAAAAGTCATTAGTGTTGTAATATCCTTTAGCACACAAACGCTCCTTGACGATTTTTTTAAATTTTATAATTGAATAATTTTGAACGTTTTCTGGGATCCTGTTGTAAAAACGTATACATTGCCCCAAAAAAGAGTTACTAACCCTGTGTAATCGGGTACTTGGAGTAACAAGTTTATTCCTGTTCCTAGTGTTAATAGAATGTACGTCACAATTTCTGGGAAAATCATTTATGTATTTGCGTACATACATAACATTATCAAAAACAAATTGAGAAGCGACAGTCATTATTTTAGTTTCTTTAAATTTACCTCTTAACGAATCTTTTGAGCCCAGGTTATAAATTGCACGAATAGCCCTCTTCTGCAGTACAAAAATGGTATTAATGTCAGCTGCATTACCCCAGAGTAGGATGCCATACGACATTATACTGTGGAAATAACTGAAATACACAAGGCGAGCGAGTTAACTCTTGTTATTCGAGATTAAATATTCCTAGATATTATTAGAATATACCTTGCACTAAAACTCTGAGCTGGTTCATCTGGGTAGGTATCTTATGTATAAAAACGTATGCTGATACATCTGTTTCAATATATCTTTGCATATACGTATGTATGTATGTATATGTCTTTTTTATAGAGAAGGTTATTATAGTATACTTTGTTATATTTTGATACTATATGTCACCTAGTTTCTATAATAAGATTCAAAAGTTATTTTAACTTGGTCTTTTTATAAATGTAATTTCATATCGTAATGCATTCTTAATTGGTTTGTTATTCAATAAAATTCTATAATGTAATTTTTAATGTGTTATTATTTGTACAGAGCCGTACTGCCCGTGCCATTGATATTCCTCCTTATTAATAATTTTAATTATGTTATTTCAATGTGCCAGCGTTTAATTCTTATCAGGTGACCCATTTGCTCGTCCGGTTGCCAATTTCATAAAAAATATAATAGAGATGACTAAAAAAGCCTGGAGGTAATATAAATTTAATTTAATTTAATTATTAATAATAATTGGGAGGAAAAAGTAACTTCTGAGTTCCTTACCAGTTCTCTGCTGGAAGCTTTGCTTTTATTTAAATATTGTATAACATGACGATTCAAAAGTGATTTTATAAGATGACTTGAATGAAGAATATTAAGTTCATGTATTCAAACGATTACAAAACTAATTGATTAAGGAAATTGTTTTCTATAATTAAAGGGAATTAAGTAATATGACAATCTGTAGTATACATTTTTTTATATTAACCAAAGTGGTGGAATAAAGTCTCTCCTCAAAAAGGGTTCCTTTGTCCAGCACTGGGATATCTACTGGCTATACTGGCTAATCTGCTCGCTTTGGCGGGCGTAATGTATAACTTAGTTAACGTCGAATAAAATTTACAGAAATTAACTTCTAAATCTGGTAGATAAAAACAAGTTCTTCATCGTAACTCCTTGTTATGTTTTAATTTATTTTTCCGTCAGTATTCAACTTTTTAAAAGCAATCTGCAGCGGATGTTTATAACAAAATAAAGATATAACTTACGCAGTTTCCAACGGGTGTTCTGTTTATTAGCCTCACCGTTACTTGCGCCCTTCTATATTTTCGGGAGCTCAATATTAAGTTGTCTTTTTTGTATAAGGGGAGCGAATTGTCGAAGCGAAGTTTCACTTTTATAAAATATATAATTTGGAAAGTACAATTTACAATTCCTCCTACACAACAGCAAGCATCCGTCGTAAGTGATGCTCGGCAATTTATACTTAAAGCTATTTTACGTAATCGAATTTTTGAAACATTTAACAATATTTGGGAATAGATTTATATATAAATATCGGAGATATCGACAATACGGGAGTTGATTTGATTACGAGCAAGCTTTGTTAGGGTCAGATAACGTTTCGACGGAGTCTAGATCGGTCGGTGCGAGTCGGCGACGCTACACTTCAGTGCGGGCCGCCGTACAAACAATACGTCTAGAAACTGTTTTAAAACTTGTTGTTATTATTGTGTTACAAATGTATTATAAATCATTTGAGTCATTACGAAATGGTAAGCGATCACCACCGCCCATAGACAATGGTGCTGTCAGAAATATTAACCATTTATTTCATCACCAATGCGCCACCAACCTTGGGAACTAAGATGTTATGTCCCTTGTGTCTGTAGTTACACTGGCTCACTCACCCTTCAAATCGGAACACAGCAATACTGCGTACTGCTGTTTGGCGGTAGAATATCTGATGAGTGGGTGGTACCTACCCAGACGGGTTTGCACAAAGCTCTCACCAAGGGCCACCACCGTCTTATTATGGAACCGAATAACGTGCCCATTTCCTCTGATATAATAATTGAAGTCGAAAATATATCGTACATATCAAATGTATACAATAAGTTACAATAAAAATATGTTCCAAATATTTACTCAATAAGTGTCTCAATACACTAAAACAGCTAGTACACGTTAGTTAGTTACATTTTTATATAACATTACATTAGCAGCCTGTAAATTTCCCACTGCTGGGCTAAGGCTTCTATCCCTTCGAGGAGAAGGTTTGGAGCATATTCCACTATGCTCCAATGCGGGTTGGTGGAATGCACATGTGGCAGAATTTCATTGAAATTAGACACATGCAGATTTCCTCACGATGTTATCCTTCACCGCCGAGCACGAAATGAATTATAAACACAAATTAAGCACATCAAAATTCCGTGGTGCCTGCCTGGCTTTGAACCCGAAATCATCGGTTAAGATGCACGCGTTCTAACCACTGGGCCACCTCGGCTCTTAGTTAGGTACACTTTAATTGTTTCTCGTCTTCATTACAATAATAGAAGAATATGGTGTATTTTAAAACGTCCATATAAGAAAAATCATTAGTGTTACACCGAAATTATAGAAAATGCTAAATCTTTTTTTAGTCTACCTAATTTATATTATTTAGCATACTGTTTGGAGCTAATTCCATCACGCGGCCCGAATGTTAATCGGCGGATAATGTGGCAGGCAGCTTAATTAGCCATTCAATTAACGGCCTAGCATATTTATTAAGCGGACTCGTTCAATCAGAGCCTCGAATGACATTCGACCAATAAATCTCCCGTTGAGGAATGGGGTAAATTGCTTCAGATACGAAATAGCCGCGCATAAAGTTTAATTTATATTTTGATTGGACCAAATAGTTATGTTGATTTTTTTCTCCAGATTTTGCCCTTTTCTCCCATAGGAAGTGTGTGTGAAATATATCAGTTAGAATGCCCGTTGCCCCAGCACAAAAGAATACTCACTAAATAATTGCTACTGACTAATTATTACTAATGACGACCTCCGTGGTCGAGTAGTGTGTACACCGCTTTTCATGGGTACGCCACTCCGAGGTCTCGGGTTCGATTCCCGGCCGAGTCGACATAGAAAAAGTTCATTAGTTTTCTATGTTGTCTTGGGTCTGGGTGTTTGTGGTACCGTCGTTACTTCTGATTTTCCATAACACAAGTGCTTTAACTACTTACATTGGGATCAGAGTAATGTATGTGATGTTGTCCAATATTAACTTATTAATTTAATTTTAATTTAAAAAAATTGCTGTTCCCACTCCATTTTTTGGGAGACATTACAGCATCGATTGCGCATCGTATCGCCACGACGGTTGGCAAGTTTCTGAGTCTGTTCTATATATATACCACCACACCAATATAATAGAGCACGTAATCATTTATATTATATATATAAATGATTACGTGTTCTATGAGCGTAATGTGTATTGACCGAAATATGTCATTCATTTGCTTAGTAAAAATGACTAGGCTGTTAATAGGCTGTTAATTGTTTTATATATAGCTCTGTAAAATAAAAACTCAAAATTATTTGTAAATGTCTACTTGAATAAAGTATATTTTTATTTTGATTTTAGATTATGAGACACGACATCAAAGATAAATGTGATTAAGCTATTTAAATAGATCGTATTATAAATATTCGTAAAAAAAAAATTGAATACAATCAAAAACATATTGTTCAGACATCGCGCCTCTATCGAAGTAAAAGCCCTTAATAAAAATCCAGTCATACGCACGAAATATTCATCATTTGTGAATAGCGAATTTCCTTTCAAATGAATTAAATTCATTTTACAGCCTGACTTATCGTATTAGGTCTTTTGATAAACGTCAGGGGCGAGTAATTAGGATACGACGAATCATTTGAAAGGATTTAGTGTTTCAATAAATACAAAATAAAGTCTTATTTAGGGGAAGTGAAGACTTGCAACTTTAAAAAGAGTATTTCATGTTCAAAGATTTATTTCAAAATAGAGTATTTTACAGAAATAATATCATTTAATTAAATATATAAAAAACAACCAACCACAAAGACTTGTTTGGGCCTGGCAACTTCACAGTTCGCTTGGTGGTAGGGCTTTGCGTGAGCACGTTTAAGTAGGTGTAAAACAACAGTATTGTTGTGTTCTGGTTTAAACTGAATAAAAAGAATTGATTAAGAATATAAAATTATCATTTTAAAGTCAAAAGAAATGCAAGTTTATAATGAGTACATATCCATATGTACCTTGACAGATGCACGGAATTTACATATTTATAACTTGAATGTATGTTTATAGAATTTGACTCGAATTATAGCAATTATTTTATTTGACTTACTGGCGTCCCGCCCCGGCTTCGCACGGGTGGAATGCTGCCACCAAATATACTACAGAATATCTTACAACGTTCATAGTTTTTCAGTCGTTATACAATACAAACCGCTATGTCCCTGCGTTTTAAATCTGTAATATCTTCGAAAATATTCGTTTAAATTACATGCTGTACAAGGCCATATTGGTGTATATTAAATGCACAATGTGTTTAAGGTACTTAATTAGATAAGGATTAATGCTGTATTGCTTAAAATCACTTCGTAAATAAGCCATTATTTCTCATAAAAATGAAGGGATAAAAAATTATTATTGTAGGTTATCCCTAAGAGATAGACCACCGCGGACTTCTTTGGAGACCTTTTTAAGGTGTACAATACTGTAGTACATTATTTCTCGTAAGTAGATCTCTCGAACGGTTCAGCCAGCGTTTGCAATGTAAGCGCAAAATATGTGTTTATTTACGACATCACCTTAGAAACCTCTAATTTTATCAGTGTTTTTCTACTATATTATTCATGTATTAGACATATAAACCTTCCTCTTGAATCACTTTATCTATTATATAAAAACCGTATCAAAATGTGTTGCCTAGGTATAAAGATCTAAGCATACACAGGGACAGACAGACAGCGGGAAGCGACTTCGTTTTACACAATGTAGAGAAGTTGACAGAGGGTGCAATGAGTTGATATGATTTTATTGGTAGTTAGCAATAAAATCCAGAAGACAAATTGGTGACCTAATCACTTACAATATTAATAATTATTATGTAACCAAGGATAATATTTACATAAAAATAGTAATCTAATTAATATTAACACTGTTAAATATTAAAGCTGTTCAAATTCCTAGTTTAAACTGAATGAAGTGACAAAATGTACGCCCTCTTACTTAAATATTACACTTACATCAGAATGTACAGGTATAGATGGTTTTTTTTATTTATTTTTTAGCGTTATCCTTTTTATAAATATTAAATAATGTTTAAACAAAAGGAAGAAGGGACAATGAGACTGATGTGTGTGTCGGACAAAACTCCCAAAATTAAAAAAAGAAAAAAAAGGTAGGTACAGATTGCACGTGATATTAAATTTTTTATATTGAATTTTTAACCTTTTTATAGAAATACCTTTTTGCAAGTATAACCCACGTTCGTCAACAATTATTAATTTGATGTATACCATAACATCGTGTTTTTAATTAGATTGTGAATCGCAATTTCGAACCCACTTGTGATAATATTTAGTTTTTGTAGATTTAATTTGTAATTTTCTTTGGAAATTCTCTCTTGTTTTTTTGAAGTTCACTGAAGGTTCGCTTAAAAATATCCGACTCGTAAGAAAGAAATATGAAAAAGTGTCAGAACAATTATTTTTAATGACCAAGACCTGAAGACGATAATCAATGAATCCAATGAGTTCCTGAGAATCTTTTTAAGCAGCAGTCTTCAAATAAAACATTTCAAATTGTTCTCTTTACAATTATGATATAATGGTTTAGTTGAGCTAAATATTTTATTTTTGAACAAATTTGTTGTAATTTGTTTTTTATAGCCTTTTTATAGACTCATGGGTCGTAATATTTTTTTTTTAACGATAACGCCTTGGATATTTCAATGTCGTAATATTCAAGGACTTCAACGCCTTAAAAGTTGTGCAAAAGAGGCCTCACCTGCATATAGATATAAAAGCCCAAGAGGCGCGCCCTTCCATGTTAAATAAGCGGCGTGCAGATATATAGATCTATTTATTATGATTGACAATGTTTGTCATTTGAAATTTATCATACAACATTGTTTAATCATGCAATATGTTATCATAAATTCAATATAAAAAATATTTTATGACAACAGATTCCACATCAAATGTAGTACAACAAAACAGGCAATATTAAAAAAATATATGTTTTCAGAAATTGTCCACTGAGTGCAAATTTAAAATTTAAATTCAGATATCTTTATTCAGCATAGAAGTACAAAATACAAAAGTAAAGCAACTATGATTTTTTTATAGTAATTTGTGTGAACGTCAAAGGCAAGATAGCGCCTGACAATACTGCGTGGGCGTTCCGTGTACTTTAGCAGCGGGGGTGCGGGACGAAGGGAGCAACGACTTAGCCCACGTTGTTAATCGCATGGTCATGTTATTGTGGTCATGTTATGGTCTAACTCTGTCTGTGGTAATAAACCAATTTAGTACAGTCCACTCATTAATCTAATCTCTCTATGTTAGTCAGTTTTCCCTATCACGGAGCGTACAGGGAGGTAACAGGGCGGGCGTGAGTTATTACCTCTATTTACCTAATTATTGTCAAATTAAACACTAGCACCGGCTTGTAAAAGAAAATACTCTGACCTGAGAAGAACAGGCAAAGGAAACACATATTCAATAATAACCCTTTGCGCACAAGCGTTCTCTAAGATATTTTTTTTAATTTGACTACAGAGGCATTTCCATTGCTTTCTAGGACCCTGATGTAAAGCCGTATACATCGTCCCACAAAAGAGTAACTGACTCTATGCAGTCGAGTAAGTAAACTAGCCCTTTCGTTACCAGTTTCTTAGAAAGATCATCTATTTGGTACATGACGACCGCAGAGCTAATGTTTAAAATTAAATCATGAAATATATAATACTGTCAAGTTAGTATTTGTGGAACTTGAGTAATTAAACAGCATCAGTTGCGGCCGCGTGGCCTTTACGGGACGTGGCTTGGATATGAAATACTACGAGGACACGTCCCGTCTGCTATTTGTGAATTGTCAAAGACATCAAACTTCGCAAATTATATGCCATGATCATAATATTTCCTGAATGTCTATTCGAATGAGTTTGCCAGATATTAAAATTGATAAATAACTTAATTGGTATGACTTGTATGATTACATTATTATTTAAACCAATGTTTTAATAAAGCACTCTTATTAGATGCTTATCTGGCTAAGTACCAACCACTCGTCAAATATTCTACTGCCAAACAGCAATACGATGCTGCCAATATAAGCCAATGTAATGCCAACTACATAACATCTTAATTTCTAAGGTTGGCGTTGATTATTATTTCTTACAGCGCCAATGTCTATGGGTGGTGGTGACCACTTACCATCAGGTAGTCCATTTACCCATCCGCCTACCGATTACAACAAAAAAACGTAATATACAGTAGAACCCCAATTATCCGAACCCTCAATTATCCGAACGCTTAATTTTATCCGAACGTTGGCACTTCGCAGCTGTTTGTCAATTTAGATTTTATAATAAAAATAGCATTTGACTTTCTTGGGTGTTTTCTATTACAAAATTTCATATTTTATTATGTATGTTAAATGTTGTTTAAAAGGTGTTGTTTTGTTCTATCTTGTCCCAAAGTACCAACATTCCGATTATGCGAACTAGTCTCGGTCTCAATATTAGTTCGGATAATCGAGGTTCTACTGTATTTTACGTCTGTTATCATTCAAGAGTCATACGGTTTTACTCAGTTTCATTTTAATTTCGAAATGAGATTAATATTCCTTTTTCAAAACAATGTTACACATAATTCGAAAACACGTTGAAACAAAATAAGCTTGTATCTATTTCTGTTAATAATAAATACGAGCAACGTACCAGCTCTTACGGGATCCCAACTTTGATGAATGACATAGATAACGAAACTAGACGAGTAATACTAATAACCATTAAGAACATTAAATACAAGTTGATGTTGAGTTATCTAGAGCAACTACGAGTATATTATACGTAGATAAACGTTTATGGTTTTTGTAGTGCCACAATTTATTGTTATTGTTTTTGTATTTGTAAATAATTCGGTCATATGGAAGAAGCTGTTAGTAGGGAACACCCGCCCAGAGACCAGAGCAGTACTTCATGTGAGGCAGAATTTGCGCCTTGCGTAGTACGCAGCCTTGTGGAATATCAGAATTGACAAATTTTAAATCAGAGCATGCACCGTCGACCACGACCTTGATGCTTCTATATGCCCTAAAATTGATCTAGTTGCATAATTTACCTGGAAGTCCTTTGGAAGGAAGCTTCGAAAGAGGCGCTTTGTGCCATACGCTATCGAAGGCTTTCGCTATGTCCAAAAATATGTCTACTGGCTGCTAATCAGTCAGGTAAACTAGATCACCGGCTGAGCCTAACGGCGGACCCTAACGGAAACCGTAATGGCGGCACTTTCCTTCCGTCCTTTAGGCACCGTGAAGAACAAATATGTAACATGGCTGTGGAACTAAAATTGGACGTGTCTGAGCGGTTGCCTTTTTTACGGATTGGGTGCACAAAGCAGTTTTCCAAGAGTTCGTGATGACACCTAAAGCGTAATGCACATGTCCGTAGCACGATCGGAGGGATGCTATCGGTTCCACTACACTTATGAATATCCAAGGAAAGAAGCGCTTTACGAACTGCACTTGTAATTTAACCTCCGGCATCATGGTATCACACAAACTCAGTGGTCTTTTCCAAAATTTGAAATACAAAGTCAATTAAATACAATGATATTTATATTTATTTTAAATTTATAATATAGTATTGTAATTCAAGTACAAATACGTATATAACTCGTTGTTATAATAAACGAACTATGTATTTACTCACAAAACCGGAATTATAAACAAACACGTCATTTATTTTCTGACATGATTCCATGATTTTAGTACATTAACTAACAATATACAGACATAAAACAAAAACAAAAATTACTATATGGAACCAGATTTCATCAGCGGTTTTTGCGAACCGATACGACTTGGGAACATTTAACTCCTACAAGCCCTATGGTATTGCAGATGTCCATGGTGGTGTTAGTCACTTTCAAGCAGAGGAGCCTCCTCTTTAATGCGCCCTATGTTATAAAAAAAACCTGAGATGAGTTCTGATTCTTCAAATTGAAAAGTCCACTAGTATTAATTCAGACATAGTATTTAAGAATATATATTGTTAGTTAAAACAGTTTACTATAATATGTCTAAAACACCTCGCACACTCCCTAAAACACTTAAACTTTTCCTAAAAAGTTTAAGTGGTTATGCTACCGCACTGCTCTAATGTGGATTAAGTTCGGATCCTCACGCCAGCGATGTAAAAAATATTTAATATTTCTTATTTGCTAGCCTGTCTGGATAGAATATCTGATGAGCGGGTGTATACCACCCACCAACACCAAACACTAATACATAGTTTTGTGGTGTTCCAGTTTGAAGAATGAATGTGTCAGTATACAAGTATTATAACATCTTAGGTCCCAATGATGTTGACGCATTGGTTATGATAATATTTCTTACAGTACCAATTTATGTTTTTAGTGGTGGCCAAAAGGTGGCCCATTTGATAGCCTGCCTACCTATTATTTATGTAAAAACATTTAAAATACTTTAACGTTTTAATGTTTCAATATCCCAAAAGTTAAATTAATCTATCGATACTATAGGCTTTTTAAATGTTCTCGGAAAACTCTGCTTCAAAATAATTAATTTTGATTTTGCCACTTAAGTGCCATAAACGTGACCCTAGAAACCTTTTTCGAAGGGTCGATCCAGTAATCCTCTGGTCAGTTGTAAGAACTAATGCGTGTGTATTGTACACACTGTTTAGAAAATTCGGGATAAAAAGAAATATGTATAACGCTCAAAAGGATTCGATGTTTTCTTTTTTATTTAAAACTAAATTTGAAATACTCGGTAAGTGGTCACGTTAGCACTATAGGAACTATGTATATCATCCTTTATGTGATCAATCTCCTGAACGCCACCCACGAGATCAAGGATATAAGTTTACATGTGGCCATAGAAATTTATTTATAATTTGTCACTTGCCCAGTTTTAGCACTCCTGCTACACAAAACGTATGATAAAACAGAAGAACACAATATTTTATATAAATTTATGTCAACTGACGTATTTATACACATTCCCACACACACACGCGCAAAGGCACACAAACAAAACGTATCTCCACATAAAAGTACACAGATTACGTTTCACTATAATTTACTTAAAGTAAAAAGTAAATCTAAAGAAACAGCCTGTATATTTCCCACTGCTGGGCGAATCAGTCCTCTCTTTTTTGAGGAGCATATGTAACGCTTACTTCACCACGTTGCGCTAATGTAGGTAACGCTGTTTGCCTTCATCGCGAAGCATGAAATGAATAATTTAAATACAAACTAATCACATGAAAATTGAGAGCTGCTTGCCCTATTGAACCCAGAATCATCATTTAAGATTATTTTAAATTTAATTTACTTAAAAACATTTAACTTTATGAGATCCATGATATTTGTAATTACCTAGATAATATTTCTGATGTATTTATCCTTAACTCAGGCTTTAAATAAGCCTTGCAGTGACTATGGGCGGATCTATCGCTGCCCAGTGTCATCAACGATATGTTCGGTAGCGAGGCGTGCTGGTCCGAAATGCGCTCCTTCTGCGAAAACATCATGTCGCAGAAAGATGCAGCTGAACGCGTGCGGGAGGAGGCCGCTGCTTCAGACCCGATCTGCCGAAGAAGACCGGGGAGTAGGAAAAAGTGCTACGCGCACCTTCACCTTGACTCGGAACTAGGGAAGTTCTCAGTACCCCGGGAATCCCATGTTCATATTCATATTTTAAAAAAATATATCTTTATAATACACTAAGTCACTTACATTTCAAACGAGAAGCGAGTACAGTGATAATCTGGGTGTTAGTTAGGGAGTACACGTACTATTGTCCCGAATGCTGTAATAACGAGTCCAAATAATATCTACTCCGCCTGTTAATAAATTTAAATCCTTTGTTAAGAAATCCTCAAAGAGAAGGCTTACATAATGCGAGCATACATACGTAACCTGATAAAGTGCCTTCGTATTCGTTGATTTCCTTATAGGACGTATTAAATTTAATGTACATGTACAGGACAAAAATTCACCTGTGCTCCGTATGATGAAATACGAGATTTTTTAAATGTATATTTACATCTAATTTCAAATTAATGTAATATTAAAATTTACACTTTTTAGTTTGCTGAAGCTGTATTACTTTTGGCGCGTCATATAAGAGTGAATTTCTACAGGTTGTCATTGAAATTACATTATGAAGTTGACCGCTAAGCCACCGGTTAAGTGTCAAGCATTATTTTAGCATAAATTTAAAGTGTAATTGTGTTAAATTTATAAGTAACGTTTATAGTATTGGCAAAAAAAGAAGAAATTACATTTATCACAATAATAATAATGATTTTATTATTAATTATTTGCGTGTAATTAAAAACTATTTTTACTCGTCGAAGAAGTCACTTCTAAAGCTCTTATATAAGTTTACTTTATAATTAGTAGAGACAATAGTTTTGTTAATAAACACATTTTATATATTAGTTGTTTTGTTTGAATTATATTTATATGAAATTAAAATTCTTGAATAAATAATGTGTTGATTTTTTTTTTTGTAGTTATAAGCATAGGCGCTTGCAGTGAACAAAGTAAAACTCAAATACCTACCCAATATTCCCGAGTGCCATTGTCGCGACCACTTTTGAATGAATAGTAAGTTACAGTTCTGTCGTAACAACATCGTATTAAAAAGTAAAGCTTGTAATCATCATTGCTGAACTAAAGCTAAACTTTTTCGGGTTACTCGGATAAAACCAACGAACAATACATTTTATTTAATGCACTTTTTTAACCTTTTGGTTATTTTGATTTAATAGATTAACTTGCTGGTAGGGCTTGGTGCAACCTCGTCTGGGTCCACTCCTCAGATATTATACCGCCTGTGTTACGGCTTGAATGGTGAGCGAGTTATGTAAGGGGTGGTTACTATTTCTTACCGCGCCAATGTCTATGGTCGGTGGTGACCAACTAATCTGGTTCAAGTAGCTCATCTACCTATAATATATATATAAAAAAACAGTATTTAAAGTTTATAAGCTTATAAGCTACCCGTCTCGGCTTCATACGGGAAACACTGAGGTAGAGTTGATTAACTTCATTTGAAACTTAGTCTTACAAAATGAAAACAAGAAAATTATAAAAAGAGCTACTTTTCTCTATGGGGTATATTCGGAATAAACAGTATTTTCCTCTTCGGCCCATAACCTATCTTAATATATATAACCGTGACTGTAAGTGTTCTTCTTCCTGTGTTTCGTGTACATGTGTGCTTTATACAAGTTTATATGGACCATTGTGTGTGAGTTTAATCTGTACTAATATTCAGGCTGCACTTACCGCAACACACACAATCAACGCATACTAATATGTATGTGCTCTTCGGAAAAGTAAATAAAATTATGAAGTGTAAATAAAAAATGGGTATTAATTCGTTATCAGACATATTTATTTCCAAAAATATAAGTCCCGTCGTTTTTGTCGTATCTGTCTTTTTATATTCCATCAACTCTGACACTTTTCGATCCTTCTCTTTTTAACGTCATACTGACGTTGCCAGCATGTACGATAAAAATAAATAAATCCTAATTAAACTTTTTGATGCTTCGACGTATATATATGTAAATAAACAGTTATTTGATGCTTTAAAATTAATTATTTACTTAAAAGTTATTAGAAAATAAGCTTTGTTTACAGAGCAAATACAATTTATTAAATTTACAATCCAGATGGTCCATTGAAATAGCAAGATATTTTGCTTATAACTAATTTAGTGCTAAGATAATAATTTAGTTTGAAATACTTTATTGTCCGTACTAATGTAGTTTGTGTAAAATTCGGATTTAATGTCTGAAGTCATTGTCTACTAGCCAACATTTGGCTGATAATAATTATAAAAAACGAACACAGTACCGCAGCTTAAAATAATATTCATATGAATTCCAACTATAAATATAAAGCGAAGTCAGCTATACAAATAAAATATGAACAAAACATATGAATTTAACAGAGAATTTATAACTGATAAGCACCAACCTCTCCTGAGGAATCCTCTTATCATCAAGGTTCCGTTTTACTGCCAATTTGTCATCAATTATCTGCAGATTACGAGTCAATTTTATATCGTTTTCACAGCCGAACGCGATCCCGACTTTGAAATGCGACTTCCGAACCTATGAGTAAAGTTCGATTTGATTCTCGATCATTTCTGCATTTCTTCATCCCCTGAGTGTCGGGATAGCGATAGAACTCCCCGAGTGCCGTGACAGCGATAAGAGTGATGGAACCAAATACGGGTAAACAGCGTGCCCTCCAAAAATATGTTATCTGATATATGTATTATATATACATCATTGCTTACCTCGATCTTTTCAAATAAACAGATTTACAATGCTGTTTTTACAATAATTAGTGTCCTGTGATGGAACCCGAGTCTAAATCCAGGCGTTTTTTTTTTCTAAAAAGTATTCTTTTAATGAATAGTATATTTACACTGATAATACTACACGTACGACCGATTCTGTGAACATATTTTGCCAAGACGTGGGGTGAACGTTATTTTTATGAATTGATAGAAAGAAACTCATCAGAAATTCAATTTATTTATTTCAACGTTCAATAGTCGACGCATTCAATGACTTAATATTTCTTTTGCATTTCTCGTTCATTCATTTCTAGTAATGTCGTAAATCAAAAAAATCGATATCACCGCTTTTATTGGTAATATTTTCTCCTGATGATGTTAATGCATAAAAAAAATATACTTATATTTGTTATGAATAATTCAGGCCGCTTAAGCGTTTAAAAGTTTATTTATTTATTTTAAATCCATACTCCATACTACGTACTATATATACTATATTATATATATAAATGAACGATATTATTTTTCTTTACAAGCTAATTCATGGCATGGGCAATTTTCCATCCCTCGTTCAAACAGTCGCCTGCCCAACTCTAGGACCTTTTGTCTTCCTACCTCTAGAACAAATGTTCTTAGCCACACGCCTTTCTACCGTATGTGTTCCGTAAGTTATTATTACGATATTTTTGCCGACCGTTCTATAGCCTCATTATAAATTGTTTTAAAAAAAATATTTCAACAGATTAAATAACTCAAATGAAACAAAAAAAAAAAATGTATGCTTGGTATCTGCTGCTCTCATGGACTAGACGCTAATTGGTACTTAATATTAAACGCATGCCGTGTCTACATCATGAAAAATGTAATCATGTGTATTTTTGTGATTGTCATTTTGTTTTGTAGACCTTTAAACATAAAAATATAAAATCGTTTCTGGATATTCTACCCTAAGGGCTGAAATACACACCAATGTGGTATACAAAGAGGTCTTACATTAAAGTAATATTTTAGGTTAATTTGTAAATATTGTATTCATCAATGTTGTTTACACCTTTAATGACGTATCATTTTGTATGTTACCCAACAGATATTAATTTTAAGTGCTTAGTGATATGTTGATGGTGTAACTTTTCCAATAAATAAAAAAAATAAAAATAAATAAATATTGTACGCGAGCAAAGCCGCGGGTAACAGCTAGTAAGTACATAAAGTTATTTCATCTCCACTGGTGATGGTTCGTTTTTTGCTATTTTTTAGAGGATCGGAATTGCGATTCAATTTGGATATTACGCTTTCTTGCCACCAATTGATATAACCATGATTTATACAGTAACAATTTAATTAATATTAATATATATTTAAGGTTTAATGTTAACAATTCTTATGTAAATAAATATTAATATAAACGCCGCAACATTCACTGATATGTATATCAATTAAAAACGGACACAACATTCAGAAGTTTTAACATAATACTCTAATTTTCAAGAGGTATACAGCAGGCACGGTGCGAGACCGTCGCTTTTGAAAAAAATTAAAAAATGAATTAAATGCGTAATAAGTGTCCTGAAGCAACCCTTCACTTGGTGAAATAACCGAAACACATAGTTTCCATAAGATGGCGCGAGTGTCGTTATGGTTTTGGCGCGAATCACGGCGATGCTTAAAGAATATTAAAGTTTTAAATGCTTCACCTGAAAAAACAACAGGACTTGTTTTTGTGTTCCGGTTTGAGCCAGCCAGTGTAACTACAGGCACAAGGGACATAAGATCTTAGTTCCCAAGGTTAGTGGCGCATTGGTTATGTAAGGCGGTGGTGATCACTTACCGTGGTGGTGCCACCAACCTTGAAAACTACGATATGATGTACCTTGTACATGTACACTGGTTCACTCACACTTTAAACCTAAATACAACAATACCAAGTAATACTGTTTGGCTGTAGAACAAGTGAGTTGTACCTTCTCAGACTGACTCCAAGCAAAGCCCTACCCGAGAATCATCCAAAGTCAATAAACACAAGTTAATATCGGCCCGCACTTCAATAACAAAACTTCATATACTGGATTGGTGCAAATAACTTTCCCGTTCGTCATAAAACGAAATGAGATGTGAGGATGACCTCATTGAGTGCACGTTGCAATATCGTTGCGAGAGTATTACTTATGGAGTAACACGTTTGAAACTCTTATTTATTGCATCAGAAATTGAGATAGATCGACACATTTTTATCGATCATATTAGTATACAATTTATTGGTATATTATTTTGAAACTTTATTATAGTTTAGCTTCGGTAGTGAATTAACTAAATTATGAGGTTAAAGATTCCGAGGTAGACAATTCAATTTAAAAACGAAATTTTATTCGGGAGTTCCTGTGAAGGAATTCTTAGTATCGTAGTATGGATGTGCCTTGCCTTGTTATGTAGTAGGTAAACTGTCCAATAGGCCACCTCAGGGTAAATGGTCAATTCCCATTGATGTTTGTACTATAAGAATCATTACTCATTCCTTATATCGCTAATGTGCCAGTAACTAACTAAAATTAAATAAGATGTTATGTCCTGGGTTACACTGGTTCACTCACCCTTCAAGCCGTAATACAAAGATACTATAGGTTGGTATTAGAATGTGTGATGGAATGGGTGGAATCTACCCAAATGGGCTTGTTGCACCAAGTAGCACTTTATTACCTTAATTGCATATTTTATTTGTGTATCCAAATAAATTGATTAGATTCTATACTAAATAATATTACATTTATCGATATAAAACTCCGATATAAGCCGAGATGGCTCAATGGTTAGAAAGTTTGATCGTGTGAACTGATGATTGCAGGTTCAAACCCAGGCAAGCACCACTGAATTTACATGTGCTTAATTTGTGTTTATATCAGCAACCCACATTGGAGTAGCGTGGAGGAATTAGTTCCAAATAATCTACTCAAAGGGAGTGGCTTTAGCCCAACAGTGGGCTAAAGTGCTGTCACTTTATTTTTATATAAACAGGCCAGTTCTATAAGAAGTATAATTGATTTGTCTATTGTGTTTTTTTATTGATACATGGATTATAAGCTACTTAATTAATATGAATATAAGAGCTTCATTGTTAATCAGTTGGACTTTAAAATCAAATTGATTCAACAATGAAACAGCTATAATCCCCCGAATCGTTTTCGCATTGGGTTTCAATAAACACGAGATATTAATTAATCGGAAATGTGAACCTATTTTATTTAAAAAAAAAAACGGTATTTGTGTAAAAAATTACGAATTATTTTTTAAAAACAATTTTGATAATATAAACTATTTATTTAGTCTTTTATCCCAGACCAATATGGTTGTAGATACACTATTTGAAACAAACATAATGATATTTTTTGTTTTATTACAAGTTCAATATTTAAAAAAAAATTTGTAATATTAATATTTTTTGTTGTATTCTCTGACACTTTGTAAATCTGTATTTCGTAGCAAGTGGCTCTGTAACGTCTTGCGTACGCTGTGATGCGTGATGGCTTGGAGTAACTACGCAACGCGGTGTCATCTTTAATATAGGATTTGAAGATAAAATGTACTTCACTCATTTACGTTTAGTCGTCACACAAAACTATTTATAACATCTTCTTATTCTTATTGAACATTTTTTTATAAAATCTTTCCGAAATACGAATGAAGAGGGTGTTCTTCTGTATGTGCCTTCACTTGCTAACTACTATTTCCTTGATTGTAGGGCTTTGTGCAAGCACGTCTGGGTAGGTACCACTCACTCACCAGATATTCTACCGCCAAACAGCAGTACTCAGTATTGTTGTGTTCCGATTTTAAGGGTGCGTCAGTGTAACTACAGGCACAAGGGATATAACAACGTAGTTCCCAAGGTCGGTAGCGCGTTGGTGATGTAAGGAATCGTTAAAATTTCTCACGGCGCCGATGTCTATGGGCAATGGTGACTATTTACCATCAGGTCACCCATTTGCCAGTCCACCTACCTATGGCAATGGAAAGTGTAGTAAAGAAAACCAATAAATATAAATGGAGTAAAATAAATATTTATTATTATAATAACATATAATAAGGATGTGTAATTGTGAGCGCCACGCACACGAGGTCGTACAGAGCGTCGAAGGAGAGAAGCCTTGACGTCATAAAAGAGCTTCATGCCGTTTGCTACCACGGCTTACGAGTGCGTTTCGCCCCACAAGCGACACCAAAATATTTCACATCAAAAGTACTCGCTCGAGTCAAATAAATGAATTTAAAATACTTTTATTTAAATAGTCGTTAAGTTAAGCACTACCTATCATAATAAAAATGAAAATTTGTCAAGAAACACTGACATTATACTCACGTATAAAAGTTAGATTTATGTAAATTATATAAAAGTTTTAATATGATGACGCTGTCTTTTCTTTAATAATGTTTCTAGATCTATAAGCGCTTCGTTCAGAGTTTTCATGTATCTGTTACAGTTTCCTTCGATCTGTTTATTTATAGCACATAAACTATTTAACACATTTCGATATTCAGTTTCGTTGGCATCGTCTTTAAGTGCCGCGTACCACAGCTCATTTAACCTAAATAGACACGCAAATACAAATAGAAATCAAGTTTTTGTTTTTATAGTCGAACTTTAGTATTTAATCTATGAAACATTTTGTCATTACACGAGTGTGGCAGTGGCTTCACATGTGATTCTATGTCACCAATAAAATTACTAAACCAATATACATAAAACCTACACCAGAAGATGCGACACGTTTCGCAGATCGTTTAACTATATTATATACGAGTACATGGCGATGACGTAGGTCGACGGTTTCGCTGGGTATTACCATTACTTTACAAATAATTCTCGTTATTAAAATTCCTTAATATTAGTAAGAGAATGAGTGAGTTACGTCTGGCGCAGAGTTTATTGACTCGTTCCACCTCAAGAGTCGTAGATTCCATTCCCGCTCAAGCAGAAATTGATTCGATCTGGAGGCATTCTCGCGAATGTTTTCTAATTAAAATAAGTCTACTCATACGTAAATAGTGAAAAATTATAGTATACGATAATGGCATACAGATTTAAACGACGTGGTTATTAAATATATAATACTGTTATATAAAGTATTGTTTCGTTAATTAGTTAGTTTAAAAGTTTTTTATTTGAAAGTAGAAGACAACACGGAAAATTGAACACTCGGCAAAACGGAGCTTTTGCTTGCAAATAATGGCACTCAAACATATAAACCGCTTATTACAATGTCAATGTGTCGCTCACTATGGGATCTCAGGCAACATAATATGTTACGTAAAAATTAACTTTATAATAATAAGATATATAACGAAAATTTTATTAAGACAAAATCGAAATGTTGTTAATTTAAGTATGCCTTTATAAACCTTTCGGAATAACTATCTTGATTATTTTTTAAAAATTTTATTTTTATTTTAGACTAACAAAGAAAATTGTAACATTCTTATCAAAAAAAATTATTTATATTTTGTATCGCCCTCAAAGAGTTACGTCGAAACTAATATCTAAATAACATTTTTTAATTCATATTCAGGTTAAAAATTCGGTAACAGCTACTGATAACTAAAATCTAAATGAATAATAAAAAAATAATATAAGTTTAGTTTTCACTTTCACTTTGTTTCTGCATTTCAAAGTCGCATACCGCACTATTGTAACTCACCCACAATATTAACATCAAAGAGATGTCTGCCATAAAATAAAAATACTTATTAATTAATCAAAAATTTAAAATATTCCCTAAAATGATCTTAGGTCGCTTTATTATTTATTGTATGGAAAAATATATATGTATTTATCGTATAGGTGGACTGGCGAATGAGTAACTTGGTGGGAAATGATCTCCACCACCCGTAGTACCGTATATACATATGTCGAGGAACGAGCAACGCCATTTGTTAATACGATTAAGAACTATGCCTCGGTGTTGCAGTCAAGGGGAATTGGATGGAATCGATTTTGAGAAACGGCAACACTGCATTTTTGATGGGGCTGTTATTAATTCATTTGTTATTACGGATTTTGTTTCGTGAAAAATTAAAATGATTGTCCGATAACGGTTGGATTGGACCACCGAGTAACGGAGGAAGAGCGAACTGAGCCCGAACGTGCGGAGGATGCGACACATATATATTAAACCTCACAGCATTATATAACTAGACAATATAGCGATTTAAGGTGACGTTGTGCAATGTTACCGCTCCCCCGTAGGTAACACTAACAGTTTTTTTCGTGTTTGGTAATACTGTAGGAAAATACAAACAGATTATTTATCTTAAAATAAACATTTACTGCTTGAAACGTTATTATCAACAAAGACACAAGATTCTTCACATTTTTTTAACAAAAGCGATTGTCAATACCGCAATGGTTTAAGGGCCGCCTAGCGATTTAAAAAGTCGCAGGTTTGATATTCTCCCCTTGGGATATTATCGTCCCTACTGCCTCAAGCTCAACATTTAATTGGAGCGGTAAATAAGATTAGTAATGTCAAATGCCATAAAAGAGGCATTGCTACTATTATTACGTTTAAGTTTTAATTACTTTTACAGTAACAGCTGCAGTACCTCAGCCGAGGTAACCCATGGAACGGTAAGAACATGGAAACCTTAACCGACGATTGCGGGCAACAACCAAGGCAGGCACCACTCAATTTCATGTGCTTAATTTGTTTTTATAAATAATTTCGTAAATTTGTGGTGAAAGAAAACTTGGTGAGAAAACCTCCACCTGTTGGCTGTATGTGTGCATGCATCAACTAATTGGAGCAGCGTTGTAGAATAATCTTCAAACCTTCTTCCCGAACGAACAGAAGGCCTAAGCAGAGCCATTTATGGGCTGTTAAATCAATAACTAAACTAAATTAACGGACAGGTCCCATTCAAAGACATTTATATTCTGAATTTATCAGTCAAACGCTATAAATATAGACACAATGCTTGGAGTAAATTGCTTCCGTTCGATATGCGGTTGTGCTTATTTTTAAAATGTTCCCTTCGTAGAAGAATAAGTAGGCGGAACAGTTGCTAGAACATGTGACTGCTAATCGAAGATGCGTGTTTGATCCCAGACATGTACCACTCGGTTCTCTTTGATGAGCAGCGTGGTCGAACAAACTTCATGCCTTCTCCCGTGGAGGTCGGCTTGCCCAGCAGTGCACTTTCACTTTTAATATAAATAATAACGTCAATGGCACATTAGTATACGGGTCGAATAGCGATGTAAAAAGTCGCAGGATCGATCCTGACCCATTGGGCTATCGCCGTCCCCAGTCCTAACGCAAGAGATAAGCTTAAAAGGAATACCCCTACTTTAATATTATATTTAATTTATAAACTAGGTATAGGTACCATAATTAATTTGGGGCATTGCTACTAATTTTTTTTTAAATACTTTTAAATAAACAGCTAATTAAGATTAGACATTTTGAAATATTTGAATAACACTTGTACTATATCATAAAGGAGTTAATTTATAATATAACAACTAGACGTTTACTCGACGACATACCGTCGGAAACGCTTTCCAAATTTCTAATATCAGAAATGATGAACTTCCATACAAACTTTCATCTCTCATTTAATCCCCTTAGGAAATGAATTTAGAAAATAACTTTCTTAGTAACACAGGTTTCAGTGCAAAATTTCATACCAGTAGATATTGTAATCTAACACCATAAAATGCTTTTATATCCTGTTTCGAAACCTGCAAGCGTTGGACTAAACTCTGAGAAATGTACAAATATACAAACTCTACCAGTCCGAAATAAAGCAGCGTGGTTGAACGAGCTTAAAAATAATCCGAAAGTAAGAGACACTTGTTTTCAACAGGGAGACATTGACAGGGAGGTGAACAAAAAGTTGGTAGTTGGTAAATTGTTTAAGAACAAAAGCTCGTCATGTCAGTATGTACAATTAATTACTCGCTCTTTAAAATTAATTAGACACAGCACTGCTGTTTGTCTATATAAATAACGTATGCATGGTACCTTTGTCGTGTTAGTTAAATATTTATAATGCTACTTACCGAACAATAGAAGCAGTAGATCGCTCAAAGCCAAACTAAACAGATAATAATTAGTATCTGTGCGCATAGCCGGGTGGCGGACGATCACTACACATACCGCGACGTTCCCTATGACCCCGGTTAAGAATATCACGAGCAGGAAGACTGTTATGGGCACAATTCTAAGCAAAGGCAACCTTCTGGGGCCCATCATACACCACAACATTTCATCTTCGCTGCAGTCGAAGTAACTCAAGTTTGTACATCTTGAGTAAAACTCGTCGGCTGTCTCGTTAGGTCGGAGGAACTCCTCCATTGTTGTAGACTATACTTTAGTTGTTATATATTAGTCTCGTGAAATCATTGTTTATTATTCTTGAAAGTGTACTTGGTGCCATATAGCTGTTTTTTTATCTTTAACAACACAATGTATCATTAAAATATTAAGTTTACTCATTTAATGATATTTCAAATTTTACAAGTTTCATCATAAGTTTATTTAAAAATATGCACATAAGACTTCTTTTTATATTTAATAGTTGATTAATGACTAACAAAATAATATTACTCATTTAATCTTCTTAATCGTCTTCTGAATCTTTTCAAACTTTGTCCATACAATAATATATTAAACAAAAAATAAAAAATATAGTTTAATGTGAAAATATTTGTTGTTATGTTTAAGTTGTTATATATATAAAAAAAGATATAGACGTTAATTTAAGCAGTTGTAGGATACAGCGAATCGGGATAACTTTCTACGATTGCAACGCGTAGACGGGCTACGCTGCTACGTCAGTAGCGGGCCGCGGCTGCGAGTCGACTGGGCGATGGGTGAGATACAAGACAATTATAATAATTAATAAACAATACAAAGGGTGGTCGTTTATATATTTTCATTTTATTTAAATTAAATAACATTATAATACTAAAATTGTCCGTAGGTTTTATTATAATCGAGCACATTTCCAAGTCTTAGGATAAACCTGTTACGCTATTTGCGGTTGTTGTTTTCCGTAGCTGTGCGGTACGCGTATAGAGATTTTTTAGTCTTTTATTTAATTTTCGAGTAAAATCTTAAATACTAGTGTAAATACTAATGATAAATGTTATATGAAATAAACATGAATAAAACAGGCCCCATACTGTACAAAAAAGATAAAAAAGAATTTATAAAATGATGCCCAGCTTTTAAGGAGGACTTTATATTATATATATTTAATAATAAAGAACAGAACAGAAGTACATTGAAAAATTCAAAATATGAGCTTATTGTACGGTGTTCAAAATGCCCCCCTTTTATTGGAGTACGTAACAGTGTCGATAATATTCATTGGACTCAATTATTAAAACTAAAATTAACAAAAGTAAATTATGTATCAAAATAACCTAATCTAAATAGTAACTGGTCACCGCCACCAAGCCTTACATGAAATCAATGCGCCACCAACACCAACCTTGGGAAGTAAAATGTTATGTTCCTCGGGCCTGTAGTCACGCAGGCTCACTCACCATTAACACTGGAACACAACAATACTAAATATTGCTGTTTGGCGGTAAAATATCTAATGATTAAGTGATACCTTTTACTTGGTGGTAGGGCTTTGTGCAAGTCCGTCTGGGTAGGTACCACTCACTCATCAGATATTCTACCGCCAAACAGCAGTACTTAGTATTGTTGTGTTCCGGTTTGAAGGGTGAGTGAGCCAGTGTAACTACAGGCACAAGGGACGTAACATCTTAGTTCCCAAGGTTGGTGGTGCATTGGTGATATAAGGAATGGTTAATATTTCTTACAACGCCATTGTCTATGGGCGGTGGTGACCACTTACCATCAGGTGGCTCATTTGCACGTCCGCCTACCGATATCATAAAAAAATACCTACTCAAACGGGTTTTTACTACCCTACCACAAAGTAAAATGTTTTTTATACAAGAACACTTTACAATAAAGAATTAACATTTTAAGAATCAACAAAATTGCAACTGTATCACCGTTTCGGAAAGCAGCCTCCAGCGAGAAGAAACGGCAAGACACTCGCATCGATTAAGTATACATATATATATATATATATATATAAGTATTATATATATATAAAGATATCTTACACATATAAAGATTACTGGTGAGTTTAAGTATTGACAAGTTGTATGATATTTGTATGATTTCTTGAGATCGCAATTATTTATCGTGTATTTATATGTATGTTCGTAGCTGAGTCTGGTGATATAATAACACTTTGAGATATGCGAATTAGACGGAACTTTGGCAAACGTGATTTGTATAACTAAACATCCTATACCCACAACATTTAAATATATATGTATGTATATTATAGTAAGATTATTATATATTAAGATATATATGTATATTATAGTAAGTTTTTTTTTAATTTAGTTGGCAGACTGGCAAGTGAAAAACTTGATCTTAAGCGGTCACTACTTCCCATCACATTAGTGCTGTAGGAAATATTAAACATTCCTTATATCACCAATGCTATGTGCCTGCAGTTATACTGGCTCACTCACCCTTCAAACCAGAATAAAACATTACTGCTTGGAGGTAGGTAGGATGAGTGAGTGGTACCTACCCAGACGGGTTTGCGCAAAACCCTACTATCAAGTACACGTGGCAGATTTTCATCCACCACATAGGTTTTCTCAATATATAAATAATATAAATTTTCACAAATAGTATAATCTCGAGTTTTTCCTCAACGATACCTGTACTGTAATCATATAATATACAGTAACATAAGGATTCTATTTAATTAAATGGAATTCTAAAAACAATATCTTAATTAATTTATATAGCAAAATAAAAACCAAATGTAATTTTGATGCCTTTGATCGTTCTGCTACGACTCTTATTATTGGGGTAATATCGTAAGCGCCCCAGACATAACATACATAATCAGCCTGTAAATTTCCCACTGCTGGGCTCAGGCCTCCTCTCCCGTTGAGGAGAAGGTATGGAACATATTCCACCACGCTGCTCCAATGCGGGTTGGTGGAATACACATGTGGCAGAATTTCGTTGAAATTAGACACATGCAGGTTTCCTCACGATGTTTTCCTTCACCGCCGAGCACGAGATGAATTATAAACAAATTAAGCACATGTAAATTCAGTGGTGCCTGCCTGGGTTTGAACCCGAAATCATCGGTTAAGATGCACGCGTTCTAACCACTGGGCCATCTCGGCTTTTTTAAAAGCGCCCCATAATGACATTATATAAAGAACATATAATTCTAAATTAATAATGTATCATCGACAATTCACTAAAACATTTAAAATAAAAACTGTTCATTCCATATTCTGTGGTGCCCATCGGTGGCAAGTCCCAGTCCTGGTTCGGTCGTTTCTGCAAAACGGCCTCACGCCGAAAATGCAATTGGATTACCAGTTACCAAGACTGGGCTAACGCATCTGCGTCTCGTGATGTAAAGACCAGCGCATTCAGAAAGGAATATAACTCTGCCTCTAGGTCCTTCAAAAACGTGATTGCTAAGGCGAAGACGGAGTACATAGGCAGAATTGGCGAGAGACTGGTGCGTCTCCCTTCAGGAAAACGTGCGGTCTGGTCTCTCGCTAAGGTTGTTCTAGGGAATTTTTGTGAGCCTTCCTTTCTCTCTCATCTTATCTTATCTCTCTTTCATCTCTGCACGAGGACGACGTCAATGCTGGTGTTCCACAAGGCTGCGTTCTATCACACCATTCGTCGTATCCCCACGATTTGAGAACATTCTGTTAGCCGCCACAGCTAGTATCGGAATACTTGGCGTTGATATTTCGAGGCTCGTTCAGTTTCGCGGTCAATTGGAAGGCAAAGCCAAATTGGCATTAAAAAAGCTCGGTGTGCTCAGCAAGGCAAGACAGTATTTCACGTCGGCTCATCGCCTAAAACTATACAAGGCGCAAATTCGGCCTCACATGGAGTACTGCTCTCACCTCTGAGCGGGTGCTCCCCAGTACCAGCTCCTTCCATTTGACCGTATCCAACGTAGAGCAGCTCGAATTATCGACGATCAAGCCCTTTCTGATCTGCTCGATCCTTTGGCTCTGCGTAGAGATCTTGGATCACTCTGCATCTTCTACCGAATCTTCCATAGGGAATGTTGCGAGGAATTGTTTGGATTAATCCCGGCAGCTGAATCTCACCTTCGGACATCTCGTCAAAATTCTAAATTTCACCCGCATCACCTAGATGTCCGAAAATCCACAATACTCGTAGCGCGATTTTTAAGACATTTTCTGCCTCGACATGTGCTCAACACTAAAAATAAAATTGGGTATTAAAAAAATCTCAAGCATATAATAAATAATTGGTAGAGTAAATGTAGATTTTTTTAAATGGCAAACGGTTGGCCTCCTATCTTTTCGCACCTCGGTCGTAAATTTAAATAATCTCATACCTGTGAGCTGCTTGAATTTCTTCTGAGAATAATTCCCAGATCTAATGATCCAATTCTAAGAATGTTTTCACTGGTAGTAATATACCTTATTCGTGAGTGCTTTAGGGTATAAATTATATTTATATCATATCATTTTCATTATTAATAAATTACACTCGAGCGAAGTTGGGGCGGATCGCTAGTACATTTTATAGAACTAGTTTAATATACAAGAACGAGAGCCCTCTAATTTAACAGGTCAGTAATTATTTAAGTTAAGTATATAAATTACAAAACTGTTAACAGAATAAAAATTTTATTTCGAACATCCAACTACGTTCTCGACTTCGTTCGTTTGACGTGACTTTAATTTATTTGGGTTTAGTTGTAACGGTACACATATTATTTTGCCCTTGTCATGTGGGGTGGGAAAACGCGAAGGAGATTGATCGATGTGGGTGAACTTTGAGTGAGGTGATCAAGTTTATTTACTGTAAATATACTTCCTGAAAAGAAAACGATATGCCTGGACAGCTAATTTAAAAAAAAAAAGTTAATAAATAAGACCTCCTTTCTTCTTTGGAATGACACGATCGAGTTCTGTCTATTCCTATATCATGTTAAAATTTGTACAAAATACAAATTTGGAAAAACTCACTTGATCGAGGTGTTTTGTTTTTCAACCCTGTCGAAGTTTCTACTTTGACTATCAACATGTAAGTCTAATGCTTATGTATATTGCAAAATTAAATTAGTGTTTGGAAAAATAGGTACTATAATATTTTATACTTAGATTTACTAAAAGCTTTACTTTTTTGTTCAATCGTGGACGTCTCAATTGCAAATTTTCTTCGGATAATGAAACGTTTGAATCCAATTCATCCGCCCCTATATTAATGAATTAATTTCAGTCGAAATTGGTTTAGCCCAAAGTCATTAAACAAATAATATTAATCTAATCGAAACTCATAACTATTTATAAGTTTAACGAAACGATGATTCGAGTGGCACAGCGATTTGAAAAATTTAAACGAAGTCGAAGGTCATGGTCGTTCAAATTTATGTACAGTCGGGGTAAGAAAAGGTTCGTCACCTTAAGATCTATTTTCGTGTGCTCAGTATGAGCGATAACCTGCTTTACCGATTGAGTTTGACATATTACGTCGCAATGTCATTATAAGTCGCATCTAGCAAAGAGTATAATAGTGTTTTAAAGCTATATTAATATTAAGAAGAAGCCGTCAAACGGGATGACAATTACCAACTTTTCACGAAACCTCATAGCCCTTCGTGAATGCTCGTGTAACATCGGAGATTAGGACATTATCTTGTCTATTATAAAAGACAGTGCATAGTAGTCATCCTACTTCCTACTAATATTATAAACGCGAAATTTTGTGTGTATGGATCTGGCTGATTTCTCTGAGGTATGGATGGATGTTTGTAACTCTTTCATCTAAAAATTACTGAACGGATTTGGATAAAATTTTGCACACAGGAATATGTACTGGAATAATATATTGGACACTTTTTATCCCGGGAAAACATAAAATCTTTCGGGAACGCGGGCGAAAACCCAGTACGGAAGTAGCAAAAAAAATAGTAAAAATAAATAGTAATTATAGTAAAATTTATTAATTTAAACAAATCTTATTTATTTTATTAAAAACTTTTATTAAAAGAGTATATGTCGGTTCCTCTGAAGCCCTCCCAAACACTTCGGCAATGTTCTAAGACAGCTGCTTTGGTTCTATCGTTATTATTTATCCACCGAGCACCATCAAACTCCATAGATTTTCGATAGGGTTTATATCCGCCGCTTTTGCAGGCCAAGGAATCACCACCACTTCCCGGTGCCGATGGAGCCACTCATCACACGTCACGTCATTACATTAACCGTCACTCAAAATGGCGGCCGAATAATATTACAAGCGTTTTTATTCTGATTGTTGTAAAATTGCAAGATATTGCAAGAAAATACATGACACTGACAGACTGACAATTCAGTAGAAGATATAATATCTAATTTAAATCTTGTAATGACTAATTAGGTCATTATAAAGATTTCATGTTGATATGACACTAAACGTAGTCCAAAGATGTTACACTATTTTGAACCATGTTATCATACTATGTTAGTTTAGTTTTATATGCAGTTGTCTGTTTAGTGCTTTAGTTTCAAAAGGTACTAAAAGTTTACGACTTGATAAAGGAATGAATTTGAAAACTGACGAAGGTTTTCTTACTCTGACTGTACATTAGGTTCTGTAAAATTTAATATAACGGAAAAAAAATAAATTTTATTTCGGAATAACGGTCACGTTGACCACGTTTTGGTATGTCACTGACAGTGCAAGAAGTAAGTAAGTGCAGTTTGAATTTAAATTCATTTATTCAATATAGAAGTTTCACTAACTTATTCATAGTCAAATTAAAATGACAACAGTTTGGAAATAAAATTAATCTGACTAGAATCGGCGAAAGAAGTACAGTAGTTACCATAGATATCTGAGAGAGATGACATCATTGCGTTTTAGTACGAGTCCAACTGTCGCCGATCCTTTTTTTCCTTTTTTTTTACAAATGGCGCACATTTAAAAACTTTTCACGCACACACTGATAAATGAAATAACACAAATACATTTTATTATAAAACACAAACAATATGGGCGGGGCAATCTACTGTCGACTTCAAACAACCAACACACACAGATACAATTAGGTACATTTACGGAATCGTAAGCAGTTTTTCGTAATATTATTGATATTTTGTTTTATGCTTTGTTTAAAAAATAAAAATTTGCAATTATTATACAGAATTATTAAAATGATAAATAAACACATTATGCATACAATTATTAAATGGTATTAAGCCTTAAGCCGCATCTTTCGTCTAAGTTTGTGTTAGTTTTATTATTAATTTAAGAGTGTATTACTTTTTATTGTTATTCAATAGTGTCCTAAGTACCTGTAGTGGAGTATCACACTGCATCGGTCCGTGTTAGTCCTGCACTTTTGATTTCATTGTTTTTGTTAATATGCCGATGGTGTTTCAAATAAATAAATAAAAGCAATTCATAAAATGTTATTTTAATAATATATTTTTTTTATTTTTTATATAATTGATATTATGCTAGTGAATTGATCAATTAATATAATTAATGAGATCAATAATTCAATTCAATAGATTTATATTTCTTTGAAACTACAGAAAATAGGTAACAACTTTAACAGTTTTATATAAGGAATACAGGAAAAATAATAATGAATGTATCGACGATAATTCAGTTTACTACAATAAGGACATCGGAGCGTTAAATCGACCGCTAAAAATAAATTATAAGATACGTTTAAAAATAGATACAGCCGATTTAGTGCTCCTAAACCGCTGAGAAAAAATCTTTTGCCGAACGATATTTGTAGTGATTGCGTTATTATTAGCCGACTTCAAGAAATAAGAACGTTAGGTACCTACGTATTTTTTTAAGTATTATCTCAGAATTCTGTCATTTAGTAATCTAATCTGGAAGTTTCGGGGGTTTTATTCCCGTTTAGTTCCATTTACATTTGAAATAAATTAAATAGGTTACTTCGTTAAACTGTTGTTATTAATCGAATCATAAAAAAATATTTAAATCAACATTTCAATACCATTGGCCCCATAGAAAACCCAATAACAAATAGTTTTTCATACATAAATCGCACTAATGTTGCAAAATGTTCACCAATCAACAGAATATGCAATCAATATAACGACTTACATGCAATGACGCGAAGTATTGATATTTTATCCGATTCCATAGCGAAGTTTAAGAGTAAAATTTACAAAGTACCTCCTATTAGATTTAAAATAATAAATATGTTATTGTTATTTTGATAGAATTCCTTGGTGGTAAGGCTTTATGGAAGCCCGTCTGGGTATCACCCACTCATCAGATATTATGCTGCCAAGCAGCAATACTTGGTATTGTTGTTTTCCGGTTTGAAGGGTGAGTGAGCCAGTGTACAGGTACAAGGGACATAACATATCCCTAGGTCGGTGGCACATTGAAGTAAGGGATGACTAATATTCTATAAGCGGTGGTGACCACTTTACATCAGATGGCCTATTTGCAGGCCCTACCTATTATGTTAAAAACAAAGATTAGTTTTGTTATGTATATCTCGTTTGAGTGTCCACTCAAATTCTCTTTTTATAAAATAAATAATACTAAGTAGCTATTACAATAAATTCTGTGCAGCAGCTAAATAATATACTACCAATGTATATGTTACAACTAAAATAATTATATTTTTGAATTTACTAATGTTTAAGATATGTAACTGTAGATATACCTTCAAAGGAAACAAAAAATATTTATGATGATTATATGTAGTGTATTTTTGCCGACCGTTCTATAGCCTCATTAAAAATTGTTTTAAAAAAAATATTTCAACAGATTAAATAGCTCAAATTAAACAAAAAAAAAGTATGCTTGGTATCTGCTGCTCTCATGGACTAGACGCTAATTGGTACTTAATATTAAAAGCATGCCGTGTCTACATCATGAAAAATGTAATCATGTGTATTTTTGTGATTGTCATTTTGTTTTGTAGACCTTTAAACATAAAAATAAAAAAATAACGAAGGCAACGCTACAAGGACATAAGGTCAGTCACGAGACGACACATTCCCTGTACGAAGACTGAATTTATAATCATTACGTGAAAGAATATCCCCCGATATCCGTGCTAGTATTTTTTGCTCACATTTATGGTTAAATTATTATCTATTCTGGATGAAAATCAGCGAAAAATGACCCGAATAACTCCACACTATTTTAATATATATTTTTTAATGATATAGGTGGCAAACGTGCAGGATACTCGCCTGATGGAAAGTGAAGCCAGCGCCCATGGACATATGGAACACCGGGCGTTTGCAGGTGCGTTGCCGGCCTTTAAGAAAAGTATGTACGCTATTTTTCTTGAAGATTCCCAAGTGGTATCGGTAAATAAATATATATTTAATTTGATGAGGTATAAACCATTTTTATTTACTTTTAACAGTAATAACAATAACAGCGGTGTATAGCGTAGCAAATGTAGGTCGGATGGAACGGAAATCCGAAATAGCTGTGGAGAGATCACGAGCAGGGCCACCGACTTTGCATGTTTCCGGGCTCGGGAGTTTAACACTAACGAGCCCCGACTCCAAGCTGTTACCGAGAATTTACTAACCGAAAATATCAATATTTTTTTATTAACTCGACACAGGAAATAGGATATATTCCCGACTAACGGAAAAGCCAGATCCAACAAAATTCTTTGTTAGTCAACGAAATTATGGAAGACAGACAAAAATGAAAAAATCCTTTGTGCATTGGTTAAAGTTTTACGGTCGCTATACAATACAAATTCCTCCGCGACGTCAAAGGAATTATGTTAATGAAAATATTAACGGTTATCATGACCGAATTAAGCTGTATAGTATATGTATATACTATTGAAAAACTTTTCTAAATATTTATATCAATAAGAAAACATTAAAAATGTCGATATGGAACTTATGTTATTTTTAATAAAATCAACAATAAACTTAATTTGATTGAGCTATGTTAAAATAAACGACAGAACACTGACAATATTATCAACAAAGAGTCGATGGTCCAGTGGATATAATGGGGGAAATTTAAACGACGAAAACCTTGCAAAATTGGAAAAGAACCACTTCAATTCTTTTAGACTTAGCAATTTCTTTCATACTCCGGGGAAAGTTTCCAAAAGTTAAATGTAGAATTTCGCTGAATTTATTTCGCTGGTTCTCATCGGATCTGAGATGTTGCTTTGTTGCGGTGATAGAATTT
The DNA here is from genome assembly GCF_037043105.1 of Vanessa tameamea. Classification (NCBI taxonomy): domain Eukaryota; kingdom Metazoa; phylum Arthropoda; class Insecta; order Lepidoptera; family Nymphalidae; genus Vanessa; species Vanessa tameamea. The sequence continues at coordinate 9,868,613 of NC_087330.1, read as the reverse complement.
ATGAGAATCAATAAGTAAGCGAATGCTTTTATATTGAATAAAGATTTTAACTTTGAATTGCCTTGACATTAGTCTAGATACTTGCACCACACTGGTAGCAGATAATCGCTCAAGTCACTTTTATGCTGTTATTCGCTACATTAAACCTCGATTATCCTTACAGTAAATAAGGCAGCTTTCAAACGAGCGTTTCTTTCTTACCTAAAGTACATATTTTTTTTATTTATGTACACACATAACGTGCAGGTTTACTCGTAATATTTTTCATCGCCGCTAAGCGCGAAATTAATTATATTAATACACGTGAAAACACAGCGGGCCTGTGCTACTGTGATACTGCCCGAGTTTGACTCCGCAATCATCGATTTAGTTTGAGTGTTTTGTGTGTGTGTTTCATTCATTTCGACTCTTTATATATTAATATAATATTTGTTTATAATAAATCAAATGTAATAATTACCATTTAAGCTTGTAGCAGTAGTAAGCGCAGTCCGGTCAAAATAGACCTTCTTTGAAAAATTCCCAAGAAGCTGAAAATTTGCATGATCGTTAGGGATACCATTAATGCAATTGTGAAAAAATCTTGGGTCGCATAAATATGTTTGTTGGAATTTTTAGCAAAGCGGTTAGTGTTATGGTAAAAACAGTTCAAACAATAATTATTTTTACAATTTTTCCTCTGAGATCCACAATTTTTGAGAAGAAGCGCGTACAAAATTAACTTAAGCTACATTTAACATTATATGCACACGTTTTCACGCCACACATGTGGTAGTATACTTGAGGCGTGTACTTGACATGCGGGCGGCTATTTTACTGAAGTTTAATGGAATGTCTTCTCATTCAACTTCATTTTCTTCTTCTTCTTCATCTTCCTGAGTCGACCTAAATTGTTGTAGCAGCTGAATGCATGTTTTCATCGTTAGAATAGAATAAGGTAACCGTGTTTTTCGGGCTAACTTGGACGGAGTATCGGAGTATCGTACATTAATTGTGTATCGAGCGATAGCGATCATTATTCGTTTGTTATCTCCGACCAACATTGTTTTTCAAACTATCAATAACATAATCAGCCTGTAAATTTCCCACTGCTGGGCTAAGGCCTACTCTCCCGTTGAGGAGAAGGTATGGAGCATATTCCACCACGCTGCTCCAATGCGGGTTGGTGGAATACACATGTGGCAGAATTTCATTGAAATTAGACACATGCAGGTTTCCTCACGATGTTTTCCTTCACTGCCGAGCACGAGATGAATTATAAACACAAATTAAGCACATGAAAATTCAGTGGTGCCTGCCTGGGTTTGAACCCGAAATCATCGGTTAAGATGTACGCGTTCTAACCACTAAGCCATCTCGGCTCTTCGACTATCAATTATCAAGTTCAATTTTTCAAATTGATAAAACGTGTATCACATGTAAACAAATCTTGCCCGGAGTGAGGTGCCAAACAGATGTCTTGATTTAAAAAAAAAAATTGTCCAATCCCGCCTCCGTTGTAACATAAATAATGTATAAGATGTGTTTAATAATATTAATCGTGGTGCTTAAACTAATTAATAGCTGGTAAATAGTTTTAAGCTACGTTAATATTTTTATATTACATAATGAACTACGAGAAATCAAAGGTCATCTCAGATGAAGTTACTTTAACTAGTTTAAAAAAAAACTTGATCATATTTCAAATGAAAATATATATATTTATTTTCACTTTTATACTTTTATACAACTAAAACTACGTGAAGCCCGTGTGAAATATGAACTCTATAAACGCAAAAACCGCGTATTGTATCATTTCATTATGCCGCATAAAGGATACGCTTGCCGTGCATCGTGTCTCGTGTCGAGAGTTTAATCATGATATGTATGTATTTTTTACACTACTCAATTCTTATCATTGCATTCTTATGTATATGGTCCATTCATCCATATATATATACATATATGTTTAACCTTATATATTATATATCTATCTTAGATGCTTACTTTATAATTTTAATTAGTTTATTTTATTTTTGTTTTTGTAATTTATTTGTTCTTTAATAAGCACAGTAGTATTTTTTGTCTGTTTCTTTAATTTTTTTTGTTTTTTGTCTTACATGATGAGTTAGCATGTAAGAGTGATGTACATGGTAATATTTTTTAAGACTGGATATATATGTAGAATTAGACACTTTGTATATCACGTTGGCTTCCCAAATAAATAAATATCTAAAGAAAACTATTACATATACAAACGCCATTCTTTCATTAGTCGATTGCGTCGCATTATGACACTTGTCAAATATAATTAATATTTAAAATACAATTCAATAACGCAATCAACTATTTATTTTATCAACTTAAGAGAAAATTAAAAATAATTATATATATCAATTCACGAAGCTAGTCTGTAGTTTACCTAAATACAAGTAGAACCGCAGATTGGCGAACACGATCTGGGAGGTCCAGAGCGCTGTGTTCGACCTGAGCTCACACGATATTGGACCACTTAGTCTATTACGTTTAACCTACGTACTAACACGCTTCGTTACTATTTTCCTGATATAAAAGTTCTTTTAGCATCAAGAGGAATCAATACGAGCAAACCCGTCTATATACTAATTTGCTTATTTAGTCATCAACATCGTCTGGTGTTAATAATGGTGGTTTACTGGTAATGACGATCGGCTACGGCAGTCGATCGTTTATAAGCTAGATGCTAGACCAATAAGGTAGTCTAAGTATTTACGTACGCTTTTCAGTGTTTCAGAATTTAGATATTTTAAATCATGCACATAAACTTCAAAGTTTTATTGTGTATAATACAGTCTTAATCGTTTTACAATTTTTCCAATTTACCTTTGAAGGGTTCCGTACCCAAAAGATAAAAACGGAACCCTATTACGAAGACTTCGCTGTCTGTCCGCCCGTCTGTCTATCCGTCTGGCTCCTATACAAAAACGCCAAATTCGCCTATTTTTTGCTCGATATTAATAAATGTGTATATCTACTGTTGTTTACCTAGTCAATGGTACGGAACCCTTCGTGAGCGAGTCCCCGATTTTTTTATAATTACAAGATCTATTAACACAAAAAATGTAGCCCTGATAATTAATAGTCGTATTTTTTAATGTTTTATTTTTATTAAGTTTTCAATCGACTGTCACGGTTATTATTCTGTATAATTCCTGCTTAGCCTTTCCGTCATAAGTCTACGCTTGCTGGCTGTCACTGCCTAAGTGTGGCATAAATTCCATTGCGCCCTATTGGAATTCTCTAATAGAACACGTGTGCACTCCTCTTATAGCCTGGGTTCCTTCAAACGAGGCGTTACGAGGCATCTTATGGGATGGCATGTGCCGAGGGCAACGAGGGCGGCAGGTGCAGATCATTCTCCCTGACTGTACTAGCCGTCTTTACGTTTGGACACTAGCACATACCACCAGGTACAGTGGAGACATGGCTACCCACAAACTAAAAAACAATAATAATGTCGTATATTTTTAGCGTTGCTTTATATTGCTATATAAATAAATTATATTCGGGTCTTAATCGCAAGTAATCAAACTTATTTTCATTTTACCCGATATTTCGACGAAGTTTTTAGGTCGCAGGATGCCTTAGAAATTTTCTGCGACTTATCCAAAGCCTTTGATTGTGTTCAACATGAAACTCTGGTCAGGAAACTATATCACTATGGAATTAGAGAATGTGCACTCGACCTTCTGACTTCTTATCTTAACAATAGAATTCAGAGGGTTGACGTTAAAGGGACAAGATCTCCTGGGGTCTCAGTTGGTATGGGGGTCCCACAAGGATCAATTCTTGGACTTTTTCTATTCCTCATATACATAAATAACTTGCCCTTTCTTATTGGGAACAAACATGATATAGTATTGCTTGCTGATGATACCTCTTTGGTTTTTAAAATTAATAGGAAACAGGTACAGTATGATGATGTAAACAATGCTATGTCTGATATAGGACACTGGTTTAGCGTACATAATCTTAGGCTGAATAATAAAAAAACTTAAATTTAGCACACCAAACGTGCAAAATGTAAAACCCGATGTATCAATGGGGAATCTAAGGATCCAGTTGAAACAACTGAATTTCTTGGCCTTACTCTTGATGCCAAGTTACAGTGGCTCCCCCATATAAACGGATTGGCGTCAGATTATTTACCGATGTTGATACGGCTCGCCTAGTTTATTTCAGTTACTTTCACAGTATAATGTCCAACGGTATTATGCTTTGGGGTAACGCAGCCGCTATCCATACTATATTTGTGCTGCAGAACAGGGCTATCCGCGCAATCTATAACCTAGGAGCCAAGGAATCATTAAGGTAAAAATGTAAAGAAATTAAGATATTGACTGTTGCTTCTCAATATATATTATGTAATGTTTTGTATGTACGGAAAAATATTAATGTTTTTATGAGAAAATGTGATTCTCATACCATTGGTACAAGGAACAAACACAATCTTGTTACTCCTGTTACTCGACTGCATAGAGTCAGTAACTCTTTTGTGGGGCAATGTATACGCTTCTACAACAGGATCCCAGAAAGCGTTCAAAATGCTTCTGTAGCCAAATTAAAAAAAAAATGTTAAGGAACGCTTGCGTTCTGAAGGTTACTATACAATTAGTGAATTTATGTTTGATAGCACACTTTGGGAATGAAACGATCGCCTCCTGGCTGTTTCTATTCATATACAATTATGTATGTAATTAATTTGACAAAAAAAAAAGACCCGCTGAGTTTCTTTCGCCGGTTCTTCTCAGGTCAGGGTGTTCCTTTTTCCGAACCGGTGGTAGTGTTTAATTTGACCATCAATAAGAAAGTGTAATGCTTCTATGTCGAATAAAGGAATTTGAGTTTGAGTTTGAGTTTGGTCATCGGCTTTGTTCCATCAAAGCTAACTGATGCGCTAACCTAACCTAAAATAGCTAACCGTACGCCATTAGATATCGACTGCACGAGTTCTATTCATCTACCTCCATTACATTTTGATCGTATTCATTCATACTATAACGCTAAGAACACACTACACAACTACTACGACTAAAAATACATTTATTTACACTCCACTTTTGCTTTTATGAAGCTCGTATATATTTCGCTGATTACAATTGATTTTCATCTTATTAAAATTACATTTTAAAATTAATATTCAGAAACATAGAAGAGTCTTAAGAGAGGCAAGTCCTTTTTAATGATTGCGGAAACTCTTAATTATTTTACGTAACGACACGAATCTCTAATCTAGATCTCTATCTTGTGACAGAGAAGCAATTTATGTTATAAACGATGTGTTCATGAGGTCGTAGAAACAAAATTATACATACAGTTCGTATCTATAATTCTAGAATGCGCGGCGATACTAAAACTATAAGTTTTTTTCATTAAAATCATTCATAATGTAATCACAGACATCGAAAACACCGTCCATCAGTGGTCGATTTTTTTTGAAATTGTGTCAATTCAAGTATGTAGGTTGCGATTTTCGACTTCTCGAATAACATGGACAACGCGTATCAATAATCAACTTATTGTTTCCGTTACGTTATTATTAGACGGCACTAGTGCAATAATTCTACGCTTCTAAATTGCACAGGAAATATGTTTACTTCAATAGAAGCGAATAGTGGAGGGAAACTTCCTTTGCTTGCAAAAAAATATTATAGCCACGAAAGTAAAACTACTTGCATAGAAAACTGAGCTGTGCGCGCTTATTAATAAGGCACACAATCGAGTTTGCGAAAAAGTGCTTGATATCCAGAATTACTTGAACTCGGGCGAGAGCAGCGTCACGCCACAACCGGCCTGTCCTCGAGTATCTTTTAGTCTTTAGTTGCAAGAGAGACCTCGTTCCCGCCGATAAAATGAGCTGAACATTTTCAAACTCTGTCGGGACAGTAGAGCTATTTTAGTAAGGAGTATATACATGAATTGCTCGATAACTATAATCAAATCCAACCAAGAGGAAAAAAGCCAAATAATAAAATTGACATCAAAATGACGCGATATCATTGGTCGAGAGCTTGAATCTATGATATTTATTACGGATTTGCGAAAACATGGCGTTTAGGACGTTGACTGTTACCGGAACCATGGAAGTAAAATTGAAGTGTATCTGAGAACTTTAGTTGAATATTGTTGATAATAAATAAAGATTTGCTAGTCAAGTGCACAATATAGCTGCTCTGTACGTGCATACGTTAAAGTAGGGTTTTGTTTATCTTTATTGCTTCTTCGATTGGAGTAGACTAAAGGTATACTCTTTGCAACGTCTCATAGTAAATAACTTTAAAAATATTTTTTCGAACTTTTCACAATCTCAGAGCGCGAGGCGAAAAGTTTTCTCATAAACATTCTTTTTCTTGACACATAAAAAAAATGGCGAATAGTAATGCTTTTCATACAATATAAATAAGTTGTAAATATTTATCGTACCCACATGGGTTTAAATGACATCATTTATCGGGTTAGAAAGAGTAACTACTTAGTTTATTGTCGGAAAGAATCTGTAATTACTAAAATATATTTAAATATAAGTAACCTTCATTATCATAAGTTATATATTTTATAGTTTATTTGTTTTACTGCAACCTCCTTGGTGATCTTGACCAACGAGTGTCCAATATACATATTCGTATTGTACCCGCCACTTCCAAGCTAACAAAGTATACTTTAACGATTTTATTCTTTAAATTTAGAAGAAGAAATAAATAATCAAACATTTACTCATTGGCGATAAATAGTTTATTTCCAAAATTTGCTCATTTTTCAACAACTCTTACATTACTTTTTTAGCAAACGAATCTTTAATACCTCATTGGTGTCGAGATCGCCGTGATTGCCTTCTTTGCACCGTCTCTTTTTTTTAAATAGAAGTTTGTTCGTACATTTTAAAAACACTATATTTCTCAGTAATACTAAGAAGCTTAACGAGCAGATTCTTCGGTGATGTTTTACTTGATATTTTTTCTAGAAAAATCTATAGTTGAGACATAAGCCTTCTAAATTGATGACTGACAAGCAATTAATTGTCAACCAAATGAATTTATCTTATGTATTAATAGTAAGCCGATTTTGTCCCAGTGAATAGGACGATGGCTTTATATAAAAAGTCGGTTATGGTCTCATTTTGAAGAGGTCCAGCCATAGGTGTGCAGAAATATAAAGAAAATTCTTTATTGCAATTTTATTCAATCAATTGTTATGATTTAACAAAGAAATCATTTTAGAGAGCGGAAAACGTTACAGGCCGGTTAGAGTATAAAAAAACAAATGAAAAACTCGTAAATCTCTATGATATACGCCAAATGAAGGTGATTTGCTAAAATGTCTAAAATATCTATTGAATAAACGCGAAGTTTCGCGGGCGACCTACTAGCCAATGACAAGACAAAGTCGCTTTCTGTTTTTGTTGTCAAAGCTGGCATTGGAATACTGATTGGACAGACACAACCAGTTACTTATGTAAAACAATTTTATTTAAATTCGCTAAATTGAACTTCGTTCGAAACGACTATACCTTTGCAGTTCACAATTGATTAGCTATAAGTTACACAAAATACAAGAGGAAAATGACTAAATTTTACAAACTTTGTTAAAAGTCTAACAGTGGTTTTGACGGCTCGTTTTGAATTCAACTAAAGTAACAATTAGAAGAGTAAAACAAGAAATAATTTAAAATGAAAAGGGAATTTGCAACACAACGCGAAAATTGTTTGAAAGCAATTAACCGCGGCCCAACTCGCTTTAAATCTTGCTTACACAGACATTTTTAACAAAATAATGACAATGAAGCTTAAACACTTAACCTATATGGAAGCACTAGACTAGCTGTAAAAGTCACAGGTTCGGATTCAAATTCAAAATTCAATCCTAACCCTCTGGCTATTTCTATTCATATTCAATTGTGTAAATAATAAAATAGATAAAAAAAAGACCCGCTGAGTTTCTTTCGCCGGTTCTTCTCAGGTCAGGGTGTTTTCTTTTCCGAACCGGAGGTAGTGTTTCATTTGACTATCAATAAGTAAGTGTAATGATTCTATATTGAATAAGGGAATTTGAGTTTGACCCTCTCAGACATTTTACATCTTACTCTCCACAATAGCTAAATTAGAGAGGACCTCTTGGTCATATATTCTACCGCCAAGAAGCAATATTTAGTATTGTGTTCCGATGCAAAAGGTGAGTGAGCCACACAAGGGACATATTAGCTCCTAAGATTGATGACGTATTGGTGAAGTAAGGTATGGTTAATATTTCTTACAGTGTACCGTCTCGTGGCCCATTCGCTCGTAACTATTTTATAACAAAATAATAAATTCATAATTATAATGAATTATTTTCGGGTTGATTCTGGATTAGATGGCTATTTTCAATGGTGCTCAAGCGTGAACGCAAACATTCAATTCAGTGTACTCATTCAATCCGATGGGGTGGTAAAACCGACGCCGTAAATCCAGTCCAGGTCTATCCAACACAAACTGCGTTACCTGCTCTCAACCTTCTTGCTGCTACAAAGCATTTTTTAACTGAACAACTGTGTATATTAATATCGACCCGACCCGAAATAAGAACCCAGAATCTCTAGACAATCATAGAAGCAGCCAATAACACAAAAATTAAATAAATAAGATTATTTCTACCAGCAGAACATTGGCATTGCGTTAAATTAGCGTTTCTGTTTTTTTTTTGTTATGCATAGTACTTGAAATATAAATAATTAATTTACATATGTGACTTACAATATTGACGTTCATAATAATATTTTAGATATTTATTCACTTATCCACTTGAGACGGTCCCATGCATCAATGAATAGGTTAATCCCAAAATTTGTCCTCTCGCTATCACTTATACGCAGACGATTTCAAAATGTTCTCAAAAAATCAAAATATACTTTATGCGAGTAGACTTTAATGAGCACTCTTGAATTGCCATTTGACAAACTACATTAAGTGAAGCTACCACCGCTTTGGAATGTATATTCTACCGAGAAGAACTGGCTAGAAATTCAGTAGTTACTCTTTGCCAACATTTATAATAGAAAGTTATGTTAGATAAATACAAGTATTAGCTCCAGGGTTTTTTATCATCAATATAATATTGTGTTGAATAATATGCTCTATTTAATAACGTTTTTTTTAACAAATGATTCGAATTTATGTATCAGCAAAGTTATAAAAAACTGCGGAATTTTATTATAGAAATAAATACCTCGTCCAAAGAATGATTTATTGACTTTACGGAGTCGGACAAATAGAGTCAGAACCTATATCTCATTTTTATTACTGACTTACTAATGACTTGGAAAATATATTTAAGTACAGCAATGCTTTTGTATATATTTATTGTCAATATACATTTTTATAGGTAGTCGGCATATTGTCAGTGCATGAATTGATCACTTTTACCAGCAAAAACATACTACATTCATGTGGCGAATTACTATGAAAGTTTAAAATCTTGAAATTATCTTCCATCGTCATATCTGTTGGGAACCACAGCTGAGTGAACTGAGTAGAAAATTATTCGATTCGACGCCTTCGATATTCCTTCCCATTGTCTACTAAAATTGCTTTAGCTCAAACACTACCTACCTATTTTTGACTATGCTGACTCTTACCATCTTGATCTCAACGAGAGGCAATTGAACAAGCTTGGGCGACTCCAGACGATTTGCATAAGGTTTATATTTGATCTTCTCAAACATGACCATGTCTACGAATTTCACAAAACGCTAGTGGCTCACAATCTAAATTTCACAAGAATGCACGCGGACTATCTCAGCCATAACATATGTCGAGGAACGAGCAACGCCATTTGCTAATACGATCAAGAACTAGTTAATTAATTCTCGATATCGAAATGTCAAGTGGACAATTGGATGGAATCGATTTTGCGAAACGGCAACACGGCATTTTTGCTGCTGTCATTCGTTCATTTGTTATTACCGATTTGATTCCGTAAAATAAGATATTGAGAAGACCGTTAACGGGTTTATTTGAGCACCGAGTAATGGAGGAAGAGCGATCTGAGCCCGAACGTGCGGAGGATGCGACATATATAATATATAAGCCTGACATTTCTTTTTACCTAAAGAGCGTTTTGAGTTTATATATCATTCTCATGAATTCACTTCGTTCATATAGAAATCTCCCTCTTAAAACTACCGTTCACACTTCTTTCTTCTACTCGAAATCCTTCTCAGTTAAAGCTGTTCAACTGTGGAACAATCTTCCTCTTTATTTACTTTCTAAGTCCCACGTCTATTTTAAATCGCATCTGAAACACTTTTTGTCGCTAAATATACCGTAAGTATTTATTTAGTATAAATGTTGTCATTAATTATATATCTAATAATTTCTGCGAATATATTATGACTATTATATATTTATAATATATATATGTAGTATATTTTAATATATGTATTTTCATTTCATGGATATATATATTCAATTATCTATAATAATATTATAAAGTTAAATATATAATTTTGTATTTTAAATTGTTTATATGTAAGAGTTTATCTTCAGATCTAATTATTCAATTTTAAAATCTTTTTCACTGATAGAAAGCTACATTATTCCTGAGAGCTACAGAGCGTACATTATATGTGTATAATATCAATTTCTTTATTAATAAATAGCACCAGTGTGAAACCGGGGCGGGCCACTAGATAAGATAACTAAATACTCACAAACCGCTGCTACGTGGAGACCTGATGCCCAAAGGGTGTCTCAGAGATATCTCTTTAGCAAAAGTATCATCTTTGTACTAAACTTAATTAGAATTAGTATTTTAATGCTCTGCACTTTATTAGTAGTACATTACATAGTATAATGAATACAGTATTTGTATATGTACTACAGTACAAATACTCTTGATTGCACAGCGTGACAATATCATTAGATTGATATTACATTACATTCCAATCTGTTCAGTCGTCCATAAGTTGTTTTCAGACCAACCACTGTGCATTTAATATCAATTTATTACTTTATTGTTATTTATTTTAATTTAAATAAAATCCAAATAGAATATGGGATATTTTATTCACGGAGTCAGGTAAGCACTTCTGAAACGTCACACACTTGCTGGTATTGACTTTGTGCAGGCCCGTAGTTAACAATAAATACTGGCGGTCTACGAAAAATGAAGTTATAGCCTCATATGCGAATACAATTATTCTGCGTGTGCAGCACACACACTTTATGTATACAATTTATGTATACTACGCACGCACAAGAGAAAATAGCGCGTAGAGACTCAGCGAGCATAACGGCATGGAGATCGCATACCGTTTGCTGCCAAGACATACTCCCGAGGCGCGCCGATAAATTTCCTACCAACATACTCTTAATTATTGGAAATCAAAATTATGAACGAGAAAAATGATATAGTCCCACTGATTTCCACCACATCTTAGATGCGCTCTCCTTAGTCCCTCGCAATCGGAAGCTACGCAAATTATCATATTTTGATAGATAAAATGGCTTGTCATCGTGTAGTACTGTACACCCTGCATAAACTTACCACTGAAAGCATACATAATTACATCGTATTTTCAGTATGCACGTTCATCGTCCTTTGAGTCAATGAAGTCTGAGAACGCTCAAGGCTAATGTATATAACACGATCGCTAAAAGGCCATCGTAAAGGGGCTGCTGAGGGGTTTGTAGGCCCAATTGACTGTCAATGGATGGATATATGGTACCATTAACACGGATTTGATACAACATTACGAAGGTAATCAATTAGGGTAATCATTCTAATACAATTCGTGACGTGGAGTAATAATGGATAGTAAATTAAACTTCAATAAACCTAGATATCATAATACTGAAGGCACGGAAGATGTTAGGTTTTTTGAAACGCACCGGCCAGGTCTTTAAAAATATATCCACTTACTCTGTGTTTATTGTTCCCTTGTACGATCTCACATCGAATACGCCTCTTAAATTTGGAACCCGTCTTATAAAATTCATGTCGAAAGACTAGAACGTATACAGCGTCATTTTACACGTTTTTTAGCTTATAAAGATCGCAGTTGCCCTTATGGAGCTAACTATAATACGAGGCTGGCTCACTTTAAAATTATATCGCTTGAATTGCGCCGTAAAATTACCAGATGTCTTGACCTTATACGAACTAATTCATGGTGACATATCTTCACCTGAATTAATCCAGCATATCAACCTATCAGTTCCTCGTACTAATCTAGACGCCCAATTAAAAAATCCTTTTGCACTCCAGCATCTAAAACGAATTAAGGTAAATATGCACCTCTTAGCAGATTCATGAATTCGTTTAATGACTTGTCGTCTAACGGCGATATTGACATCTTTTCATAATAATAAAACTAATTTTATTAAACACTAGCTGTGCCCGCGACTTGGTGCGCGTTTGAATTTAATAAAAAAGCGTAACTTTATTATTATTTTACATATAATTCTAAAATAAAAGCTAAGTTACTCCTTATTACATCAGCTATCTGCCAGTGAAAGTCCCGTCAAAATCGGTCCAGCCGTTCCAGAGATTAGCCGGAACAAACAGACAGACAGACAGACAAAAGTTGTAAAAAATGTTATTTAGGTATATGTACCGTGTACAGATACATATGCATTTAGTAAAACGCGGTTATTTTAATATAACAAACAGACTCCAATGATATTATATGTATAGATTCCAAATATCTCATTGTTCGATCTCATACCTTATATAATATAATTACGTTTTGTTTGTTCTTTTTAATTTTTTAAATTTGTTTTCATATTCCTTAGCACAGTATTATATCTTTGTTGTCTTAATTTCTATTATTATTTATTAAAATTTGATTTTATATTTTATATAGGTTAGTTTGGTTGATAAAAACTATATCAAACATATTTTTGAAGGTCATTGTTGTTTACATCTTTAAAGACGCACTTTGAATGTTACCCACATCAGATATTAATTTTAAGTGCTTAGTTATAAGTTGATGGTGTAACTTTTTCAATAAATAAAATAAAAAAGTAACTACGCCGAGGGAATTTTAGAAGAAATTTTAGGATACAATATACAAACAAACAAATTTAACTGCTTTTGAATATTAATTTAGCTAATTATTTTATTCCATATCCATTAGACATAATCTATTATTATTATTATAAATTATTTTGAAAGTCAAGTAAATAAGAATTCTGAATACTAAATTTATCATATTCTTTTCTATTCTTAAAAGCTTTTATTTAACTTGCAATGTATGTATATACGTATGTGCGGGTGGAATCTTGCTACTCAATTTTGAATCAGATCTCTTTAACCGATTTGGCTGAAATTTTGTATACACGTTAAGTTTGGATGACAATACACGATAAGCTGCTTGACGTCATTATCCAATATGGTGGAACATTCGAGATGGCAGAATAGTTATTTTTTATGCACTTCTACAATATAGGTATCAAATGATAGGGCTTGTTGAGAGTAATTCGAAAAATTATGTGACGTCATTATAAATTAAATATGGTGGAACATTCGAGATGGCAGAATAGTAATTTTCTTATGCACTTATATAATATGGGTCACATGAAAGAGGTTGTCAAGAATAAATTGAAATAAAATGCAGGGTAGTACTGTCGATAACGCCGTTGTTTATTTAGGCAAGAAGCTCTTTGTTTCTGATCAAGCTTACGTGGCCTTAAGTAGGGTAAAATCATTAGGTCTTGTTATTGAAGATTTCGACTGTTCGAAATTAACCGGCAAACGACCTTGCAACAATGATGCGTTGAATGAGATGAATAGACTCAGAAACCTAGACAGTCATAACTAAAAAGTAAAAAATAAATTCAAAGTAAAAATACTTTTAAAAAAAAGCTTTTATTTAAATGCTCTAAAAAGAAGAAAATAAAAATTTCCTTTAAAATTTTAACCATCAATTTATAATCTCATTATACACAATTTTTTTAATCATAAAAACTTGTCGCGTAATAACCTTGCGTAAATTAACTAGTACCATGTAATTTAGTAATTTAATCTGCTTTCAGTTTAATTAAATACTTCTATGTATGTGCTTACGAAAACCTCGCGACAAGCTTTTATGATTAAAGAAATTGTGTATAATGAGGTTATAGATTGATAATGATTGTTAGAAATAATAATATGTGACATTGACTATCACATTTACAGAATTTAAAAGGGGCAACATTTGGAGTTTTTATCGCAGTAATGACAAGGTATCGTCAGCTGAGCCTTATTTTTGATCGCTCGAATCAATGTCTACTATTTTTTTTTAACGCGACGCAACGAATGCCGGTTTAATTTTGATCAATGAGCGACTTCTGGTATTTTTAATCAAAATTAAAATATACTTTATTCAAAAAGACTTTAACAAGCACTTTTGAATCGTTATTTTACAGAACTATATTAAACAAAGCTGCCGCCGGTTTGTAATATATATTATACCGAGAAGAACTAGTAACGAACTCAGTAGTTACTCTTTCCCAACATTTATAATAAAAAGTTACATTAGGTAAATACAAATATTAGTATCACGATTTTTTATCATCATTAGAATCTCGTGTTCAATAATATGCTCCATTTATTAACGTTTTTTTAACAAATTTACATTTATGAATCGTGGCGTGTTTAATCCAAGTCAAGTCTTAATGTACAATGTTAGTAGTCACAGCATTTTTAAATTACGAAAAACAAATGATTACCTGTGGTACCTGAATGATACAACAATTTATTCAATGTATTCGGTCAGCTTTGAGTATGCCTTAAATCGAGGTGGCCTGTCGCAAATTATTACAACTGAATCTAATTTCCCGGCGCAGTTACCCGTAATAAAAAAGCGACCAATTGTAAGTACGCCTCTCTGTTAGGGGTCCGTGTGTTCGAATTGAGGGGATTATTTTTTATTTTTTACTCGAAGACAGACATGCAAATGGAGCTCTCAATGTATTTTCTGCTATCACGTTGACACAATAAGTAATATGTCACGATGACAACTTGTCTCCCAAATGTGATGTATGTTATATGTTGTATGGTATATTTTGATTTTTAAAGAGGCAAAGTGCGTAGTTGGTCGGCAGTGGCATGGCAGTTCGCACTAACGAAAATCGGTCGGATCTTCCGACATATATATTACGAAATTCAGTAATTTACGAATAAATGGTAATAAACACGACGACAAAAGTAAAACAAAATAATAAAAAAAATGGCAAAAAAATGTCTAACGTATACCAAACAAATACGAAGAAGTCTAATCCGCGCGATGTCGGGACAAGAAAGGCATCCGATCATCGCATATATAATATGAATGTATATGTTTATGACATAGGTGGCAAACGAGCACGCGTTATCGGCCTCTAAGAAATATATAGGTTCCTTTTTTGAAGGTTGCCAAGTTGTAAAAATCGATCGCGAAAAATATTTCTCAAAACAAGACAAATATTATATGCTAGATAATATAATATAAATCACAAATAGGAATCCTCGCTAAATCACGGGCCAATACTTTTAAATAATATGGACTTTAACTAACGTTTTCTAATCAATTTCCCCGATTTGATATTGATGAGAATCGAACATCAGTCAAGGGCATATTACACGAGGAATTGGAAAATCTGGATTGCCTATTTTTCATACAATAGCTGTGAAGTTGTCCGGTAAAAACAGGGGACGATCTACAACCGTATCACGGTTTTGATACGATCCCGAATCCATTTCGATTTTTCAAAATATAAAACTCAACGTAATAATAATTGAGGGCCAATTTATATCGGTTACGATACGATCCTATTAATATATTTTGATACAACTTCAATCTAACCGTAACTTGATAATTGTGTTAGAGTAGGAAAACGGCTCAACTGCACCGGTTAGTTTTCAATTCAATTGCAATAAATTGACTTGGGAAATTGATATGGGGAAAAAAACAATATATATATCCCGCTGAGTTTCTTTCGCCGGTTCTTCTCAGGTCCGAGGTGTTGAATTCCGAACCGGTGGTAGATTTTTGACTATCAATAAGCAAGTGTAAACACTTCTTGAATAAAGATTTTTGACTTTGACTTTGACTGTGACTTTGACTTTGACTATTAATTAGTAGAATTGGCGCTCAGTTCAACAGACGGTAATAATTTACATACCTTTATCAGTTATTTAATTATTTTAGTTTTTATTAAAAAATAAAACAACGAGCTCTATATCAGTTCTATATGATGTGTACATCTTGTTGTTTTTTGTTTGTATGTTTGACGACCTCCGTAGTGGAGTAGTGTGTACACCGGTTTTCATGGGTACGCCACTCCGAGGTCCCGGGTTCAATTCCCGGCCGGGTCGATGTAGAAAAAGTTCATAAGTTTTCTATGTTGTCTTGGGTCTGGGTGTTTGTGGTACCGTAGTTACTTCTGATTTTCCATAACACAAGTGCTTTAGCTACTTACATTGGGATCAGAGTAATGTATGTGATGTTGTCCAATATTTATTTATTTATTATTATCTGATCTCATGTATTAATTACCATTGACATTATATCGTCTCGTAGAATGAGTTGGTATCATATGACAGCCAGTTCTAGCATCGCGCGCTCATTGGTCGAATAAACCAGCGCGCGCTTCCCCGGCTGCCTGTTACACACTTCCGTCCCCTTTCACGATATCACTTCCACAGATTGCAGGAATCACAGGTTACAAAGTGACAAATACTTATTATGTTAATTTGTCGCTTCTTCCAAACCGACCTTAATTACATTGACTTACTCATCTTCCCAACCCCAACACAGTACAAATTTATCATAAGGGTTCACACAAGGAAACATGATATATTGTGGAAGTATTGAATAAAAACTGAGTGACGTGGTCAAGCAGGTGACGTGACAGCAGACAAAGTAAAAGAGAGAGATTCATCTTGAAATAAAAATTGAACTTTCAATTGCGTTCTTGATGAATTTCATAGTATTTTTTTTGTATATAACTAAAGTTTAGTTAATAATTTTCCTTCAATATTTATTTTAAACGTTTTAGGAAATATTAATTTGATTACTGAAGTAAGCTACCATTAGGTCATTGGGGCATACGACCTCGGCTATTCTCGGAACACCATTAAGTCTACGTATTAAATTAAAATAAATTGTCAAAATCATAAATATTTAATCGGTAGAAAATAATGTTCATGAATTTGTTCTTGTTTCGTAGTTTTCAGAGCACGATTTTTTCTACTTTAAGTTTTTACATTTAAATATTTATTAACCAATGTAAAACGATCACCTCTCTCTGTAAACTTTGTTACCGTAGATATCATCGTATCTTTGAAAATAATTTATACGGAACTAAAAATATATGAATGTTATCGTTCTTGAAGCATGTTATTCCTAAAAAATTGCGTATCGTCCCGCCTCGACTACGAATTACCACGGCGGTTCAAACTCCACTCGCACAATAAAATCACGAATTTATCTTTGAAATGTATACGCAGTATAAAATTGTAACATTCTATGATTTAATATAAAACGTTTTATACAAGATTCATGTTTTGAAATTAAAATTTCGGCATTCATTTTTTCATTGGTAAGATTTTAATGAATGTTTGCTTAATACAAAAATTCAAATATTTTATTCAAATAAGGTGTTATGACTTTCGAATCGTTTGTATATTCTATATAAATTGTGTTAATTAAACGCAATGCTACCAGTTCGCAATGTAAATTCAACCAATTAAATACAATTGAATTATTATTTATCATGCATAAAAAAAAATGAGCCGAGATGGCTCAGTGGTTAGAACGCATACATCTTAACCGATGATTTCGGGTTCAAACCCAGGCAAGCACCACTGAATTTTCATATGCTTAATTTGTGTTTATAATTCATCTCGTGCTCGACGGTGAAGGAAAACACCGTGAGGAAACCTGCATGTGTCTAATTTCAACTAAATTCTGCCACATGTGTATTCCACCAACCCGCATTGGAGCAGCGTGGTGGAATATGCTCCATACCTTCTCCTCAAAGGGAGAGAAGGCCTTAGCCCAGCAGTGGGAAATTTACAGGCTGTTAATGTAAAATGTAATGTAATTAATTTGCATAAAAATATATAATAGGAACTTCATTATAAGTTTAGAAAGTAAAAAGTTTATAGTTCAGTTATAGATATAACAAACAAAAAATTTTACAACTAGTTTTTGAAGTCAGTTAAATAGAGTCACTTCTGAGCTTATTTTTGGTTCTTAAAGCAAATCAAACGTATTTTATATAATAAAACTTGACAATAAAGAATATTTGAATCGTCAATATTTCGACTCTGCCATCTACTCCACTTCTCTTCTTGGTAGAATCTTCATTTCGTATATTTTCTTACCCTCTAATGCACCATGGGATAAGAGGTCATATCTCTAAAAGACATACTATCAATAAAATCTAAATGTTTGAAAAGGAAATTATTGTTGTTAAGTATGATCATCATTTTTACAAAATCTTTTATCGGTGACATCAATCTGCTACTAATGGAACCTTTTAAAAAATATTGAAGGAATGTCATTAGAAAATACACAAAAATATGACAATACACGATTACCTTCTGTAATACAATGTCATATACATCATTTTAAACGAATATAGTTACGTCATCAATAAAAAAAACATAAATCCGTTAAATAAAATGGTATAGACTGTTGCCTATTGTGTTCTTTCAGTCAACTTATGATGGCAGGATAACGAAACGGAACCTGTGTCGTCTTCGACGAGCAGGTTCGGACGTCTCCCATTCCTGCTCCAACGCCTTCTTCTGGCCCATCACGGTCTCACAGAAGGCTACGGTCCTCCACGCCGATTCGATTGCTCTCAGCGAGAGGTCTCATTCGACCTCGAAGACAGGATCTGCCTCTTAATGTTCCACGCGGGCATACCTCCAGCATAAGCCAAGCGGTATTTCGTTCACATCGTTGTCTCTTGAGGCCCGATCTTACAAGCTTTCAGCTATATATATAAAATCATTATACAAGATATTAGTATGATCTCCAAACAGTCTCGAAAAAAGATATATGTGGTTTATATTAGATACCATTATTCAAAATGTATTCGTTACATAGTATTCATCTTCATTAAATAGATACCTATTAATTTTAAATGTTTGCTGTAAATTAAAAATCTTGTTAACATATAACAATCTGCTCGGGTCGATATCGATTGTATTTTATTTGTTGTTTATAAAACACCACGAGTTTAAGCGTAATTTTACTCGTGCAACGCAAAACCGGTATCTCGTCTATACAGATAAAAGGAAACGGACGTACGAATCGAGGACTATCAACGTGACCAAACAATAAGACTGTCGTTTGAAATTTGTTGACTCGTACCTTCGTTTCTTAAAAGAGAAGCGCTCTACGAAAAGATGGTGAATTGATTTGCCGGATTTTTAGGATTCTCGGGGGTTTTCCCCAATCTTCAATTTCACACAATCGACTTGTTTAGATTTCTTTTTTTAGAACAAACAAATAAATATATCATAAAACGTCTTTGAAGTGAGCTATACTCGCTCTGGAAATGTTATAATAATATTTATTTCAACCTTTCACAAGCCGAGCCTTAGCATTTTATCTTGACATGGTATTAAATAAAGTCGCTTCCTGCCTTCTGTACGCTTAGATCTTTAAACTACGCAACAAATTTTAATGCGGTTTTAATAAATAAATAATGCGAATGTACAAATATGTAAACACGAGCAATGTTTACATATTTGTATGCGTGTATATTAAAGCAGAGGAAAGCCGTGAATTTCAACTTCCTTAACCGGAAAACAAAACATTTTTTTCTCTTTTTGTGTTCTTCATTTTAAAAATTGTATTTAGACTGTAATTATACCCGCGTGAAGCCAGGACGGATAGCCAGTATTATTTAATTATTTTATTTTATGACTATCTTTTACTTGAACCATTCTTAACTTCCTATAGGAACGCCATACCGCTTTCACTCGGATACCTTCTTAGATAAACTTAGTTAAACGCTTATCGTATTGAAATATTCTTGGAAACAATTTACTATGATATATATTTATAGATATATTTTTAATACAATGTAATGTAATCTTGTGGCATATTTTATAAGATTTTCTGTATATAATTATAACAACTGACAAGCTATTCACATTTTACAGTACGTGTAACATCTCGACCGTGCTATGACGTCAGATTTTTTTTTCATTTCGGAAAGGCATTAATTAAATCAAACTTGACCAAGTGAGCTCATAAAAGGGTCGTCATGTTACGGTGTTGAATTAAATGTTAGCTACCAATATGAAATAACCGTTTTATAGAAACTAGCTGATAATAAATAAGTTCATCATTGTTAGTACAATAAATTATCTGTAATGAAAATTGCCGTCCTTAAGAAAATACCTCAAAGAGTTTGACCGCAAGGACTACTAGAGGTATCTGGGTTACATATCTATACATACAATAAAATTGGAGTGTCTGCTTGTAATATTAAAATAACCGCTTTTTACTAAATCCATATGTATGTATACACGGTACATATACCAAAGTAACATTTTTACCATTTTTGTCTGTCTGTCTGTCTGTCTGTCTGCATGTTCTGGCTAATCTCAGGAACGACTGAACCGATTTTGACGGTACTTTCACTGGCAGATAGCTGATCTAATAAAGAGTAACTTAGGCTACTTTTATTTTAGAATTATACATTAAATAATGATAAAGTCGCGCGTGCCATCACTCCGACTTAACACAGAATTAATAAGTTATAGTAAAATCTGCGATCTGTAAAATAACTTTTTTATTAAATTCAAACGCGCACGAAGTCGCGGGCACAGCTGGTAGTACATGAATCTTGATCATTTTCTCGAAACTTGTCAATGTGTCCCATTTATATACCGTCTTATAGGATTCGATTTCTTGGAAAGATTCACCGATCAAACACGTACTCACATACACTAATACCGCAATACCTAAGTCTTAGTGATTTAAATATATCGGCTTTAGATCGGCAATCGTTGCAATTGTCTAGTTGTAGTTGCATAATCGGTACAGTTCAATCAGTTTCATTAGGTGTTTTTAAATACATCAGATAGAGCTGTGCAAAAAGTATTAAAAAGTATTGTTGTAAATATATATGTTCGAGAAATGTTTGTGTATTCAGTTCAAAAATAATAACGTATACGTGAAGAATGAAATGTCAGTGTGAAAAGTGAAGTGTTTTACTGGTTCCGTTATTCCCGAAGTAAGATTATGTGCGACTGTGCGGGTTGTTCAGTAGTTTAGTTTAATATACAACAACTAAATAATGTAAATATAAGAATATTTGTGTAACCTACAAACCAACATAGTCACCCAAGTGACTCAGCTCTTAAATTGAGAATAAAAAAAAAGAAAAAAAAAGTAGTTTGTACAATCAGTACCGGATGATGTCTCCAATTCAAAGTCGAAAATCTTTATTCAATATAGAAATGTAACACTTGCTTATTGATAGTCAAATATCTACCACCGGTTCGGATATTAATACCACGATCCTGCGAAGAACCGGCGAAAAAAACTCAGTCTATCAAAGATATATAACAATACCACTAAGGAGGTAGACGTAGATAGATATTTCAAAATGCAAGGGTTATTTCTTGCCCCAATTGTATATCGATACAATTTGAAATAAATTTGCTTCTTTATTTACTATTTATAGTTTAAGTCTTCTTTAGTATTGTTTTTATTTTGGCCACTGAAGTTGGATCAATTTTGATATATCACATCTGCAAGGCCTCCCATGTCAGTCCTACTAATTGCTTCAACTGTAGTATTATCACTAGGCTATAAAGCCTTGTTTAATTATGATTACTTATTCTTATGTCATTGGTTGACGGACTAGCAAATGGGCCATCTGATGGTAAGTGGTCACTGTTGTCCAAACACATTGGTACTGTAAGAAATATTAATCGTTCCCCGTATTAACAAATTACCAGTTTCATTGACTCACTCATTCATGCAACCGGAAAAGAATAAACAGTACTATAAGTATATGCACTGTATTGTTTGAAGATAGTTTACGTTGATACAGCACCCTTCAGCAGTGCGATTCTGTAAGTTCGCTTCGTATCTCACTCGTGAAATGTTGACAACCGACTTACAGTAATACGCCATCTTGAAACATGTATCGTATACATCTTTCGTGTGTGTACGAGTTTTAAGTTTCACCTTACAGAATACCTCTGCACCCTTATGATCGACATCTAAGATTTAATATTGAAACCAAGAGTCGGTAGCATAAATAAATGAAATGAATATTAACATAATTATATTATAAATTTAATTACTCAAGCTTGTCTAAAAGACATCACGATAAGTCTTTAATAATTATACATTTTCAAATTTGGGTTACGGTTTCATATTAGAAGTCTTTGAAGTAATAAATTCTATCTAAATAATTCGAGCACGCGCTAAACGCTAATTACAAAGAAATTTAATAAAATTCGGCACGGATAGAACATAAATTATATATAAACAAAAATAAAATGTTCATCTGTTGTAGTGCTTTATCAAAACACGCTGTTTTCCTTCACCAGTAACTATCATGTCCAAGTAGTTCGTTTCCGAACCGATGGCAGTTTTACAATGACAAATCAAGTGTAACATTTCTATATTGAATGAAAATTTTTACTTTGACTTTTCCCATGTAAGATGTTTAGATAAGACCTTCCTAATCCTACAATTAAAGTCTTGCTTTATACTGTAGTCTTAAGCTTTGGATGGGTGAGCCAGTGTAATTACAGTCATAGGAACATAGCATCGTAGACTCCTTTGTGGACGACGTAACGACGTTTTATGGAATGGTTCATACCTCACTTGTTATATATCGAATTGTCTAAAACCGTATAATCATAAAAAAAGCCGAGTTACTTATATTTATATTATAAGTAACTCGGCTTCTTCACGCTTAAACTGCTGAACCGATTTAGATGAAATTTGACGTATAAATAGTTCCACGGAAGATTATAGGCCACTTTTGTTAATTCACCTCTCGATGGGGTAAAATGGGGGTCGTCTTGTGTGATTTAGGTAAAGTTTTATAAATTTCGCGCGGGTAAAGCCACATGTTTAGCTAGTCAACTTATAGAACATTATACAAGTTCTCGACTCCGCAAAGTCAATGTTCAAAGGATTTTACTTTGCCTGTTGAATTTAAATGTTATGAAAAAAAAAACTATGACGTGGAATATACTATTGTTTTTTATATTTTAATACAACACAAAACTATTTAAATGGATAAAAAGCGTGGAGTTCTTATTATTGGATACAGAATGTTCACATTTTATACATAGGTATGTCGTTTATGTATTTCATTTCGTTTAGAATTCAAGTTAGAATACTATACAGAATTTTTCGCCTTTCGGTAACATTTTCAAAACGACCTAGTGGTAGCTTTACATTCAATTATATCCTGTAATATGATGATTTAAAAACTCTTATACGAGCATATTTGACAACTAATACATTGAATTTTATACCTAGAGTAAATTAAAAATATTTAAGATTAGCATCCTATTTTTACTCCAAAAAGGGGGTTGATTTCTAAAGGTACATTATAGTACGCTTCCTCACTATAGAGCATATATTTAAAATTTCAAGTCTCTTAATTTAAAAAACATAGGACTTTCATACAAACTTCGAAGCCCCGTTTTATCCCTTTTTCGTGATTAATTAGTGAGTGGTATTTCGCATTTATATAAAGATCCCAAGGAGTCATAAAAATACTACAATAATAATTAATTAATCCCGACGAATATTACTGTCGTCGGTATATCGACCGAGAAAGACAAGTTCTCGCTATAAAAAGTTAATTTCCATCTTTATAACGAATTAATACCAACCAGACCAATTAATTCTTAATAGTTATGTTTCAATTACCCTCGTAATTGTCTGAGAACTGTATAAGGAAAACTTAATGCAATGCCACGACTTAGGTTTCCTCTTGAACAAAGAGATTTGATAAATAAAAGTTCTCGGCTTCGTTTAATCTTGCAAAGCTGAAATAACATTTACGGTCGTGATCATTTTAAAAGGTTATTTTGTATGCAGTTTTATATTTCTAATGTTCAAAAGGCAAATACTAATTGAAGTGAAAAATGTATTCGCGTGCCAAGAACTGGCTGGTAAGACCACTATTAATCCGTGACGTCAGACAGCAACGTCAGCAGTCATATGCCGTCATGCCTCGTCTCTGCCATCTCTTCTCCCTTGTTTGTGCGTGACGCGAGTACTATATATACTTTAATAAGCTCGTTTTCATCTAGAATAGTTTATTTAATCAATTTCAATATTTCACATCTGATATGTCAATGGTCAAATATTTTATTATTATTTTGCCATATGGCTCCGAAGTTTTACCCGACTAGCAACAAAGTATTCTAGTGGACGTAATTACTTACACTCTTAGTATGCTTGATGAAAATCTACGATGAACATCAATCGACAGACACACCCACAAAACCATCCTAAAATCCAAAGGATTTAAGTCTACCTTAAAACGTAAAGTAACACATTTATTTTTCTCTTTTTTAATTCTTTATTGTAATTAGGTTAGCAGACTAGTAATTAGCTTTGGCGCTATTAGGACCTTGAGAGCTCCTTGTGCCTGTAGTTACACCGGTCCACTTACCCCTCGAATCGGAGCAGAACATTATTACATTATTAGATTAGTGGATCGAACACAGTCCGTGTTTGCACAAAGCCCTACCGAGTATATTCTCTGATTCACCTACAAACCTTTTTTCTGCACTTATGATAATTTAACTCTAGAGAATTTAACTCTAGAGAAATAATTTAATACAAAGCCCATCTTTTATACGAAATATATTTAATTCCGTGCAATAAATACAAATAGAGATGCTGTGCTAATTATTTGTTGAATTGGAACAAGAAGAATGCGTGTCGAGAACATATTTGAATGAGTTCTTATATATCAATGATTGCATGAAGACGCATTGTTATTGAATTTGCCACGCGACTACATTAAATATATTGACATGTTAATTGACATAAATATACGTTGTCGATGGAAAATATTTATGAATCAATATCAGCCTGATCGGGCGAAACGAAACGCGTTGTAGATTGAATTAATGCTACATAAGTAATGCTACATACATTTAAATTTTTTCATCAGACTATATTGCACGTCAAAATTTAATCATACAAAAGGGCTTAACGACCGCGTATTCTCTACCAGCCCATCTCAAAACATATACGTAATCAAGTGGCGCACTTAATTTAAGTAAAATGTTTAAAATTAAATAAATAATAGGGCATAAGTTATCTAGCTAACTAAAGTTCAGCCTTTCAAAATTGTATCAGGCAAATCGTTCCACAGTCGAACTTTATACACTTGTTGAATCTTGCCCTTGGCGGGGTCAAGCCCCTCCCAAACCACAATCCTTGATCAGCCAGTACTCTTAAAACTTTTCCTTTAGAGCTAATACCTGTTGATTGATGTTAGGATAAAGTAACTAGTGAGTTTCTTGCCGGTTCTTCTCGGTAGAATCTACATTCCGAACCGGTGGTAGCTTAACGTTTAATACAGTTCTATAAAATGACAATTCGTAAGTGCTTGTAAAAGTCTACTTGAATAAAGAATATTTTATATTGATATTTGATTTTGCATGAAAACACAAAGGCGATTATCTGGGCTTAACCGCGCAATATTTGATTACGATTTGCGTCTTCCAGCCCCAAGGCTGCCATCTCACTTAGTGTATAATTTTATAAACCTTCTTACCTCTTAGCGTTCTCTAAAACAGCTTAGTAAACTTTGTCCATTAAATATTCTTGTGTGATTGATTGCTCAAATTTGTGATTATTAATAATCCCTACAAGCATTCAGGCAAAGTTTAAAGAAACAGACTGAATACTATTGATTAACTAAGCTGATTTTTATTATTTTTTAAATTAAGTTTAGTCATAATATACTTTATTTAAGAATCCAATTAGTTCTTAAAAGCAAATTTGTAAATTCCATTAACATCAACCATGTTGAATATAAAGTTGCCACCGGTTCGTACTGTAGATTGAACTGTAGAAGACCGGTGAGGACGTTCGAGTGAAATTGGTATAACGCCCAAAATACACGTGTATTCAACATGCACATGATATTTATGTATCCTATTGGAACATTAACGAATACTTCAATTTTTTTTTATTCATGTATAATCCTGTAAAATGAATAATTAAAATAATCTTTATATATTAATACATTTTATAATATTAAATAGATTTATTGGTGAGGGTGATAACAATAAAATTCAGAATAAACTTCTTGTATATACGTCATGGTGTAACAAGTTCATATCTTTTTTCGTGTTTATATTAAGTTTGACACCTGTATATATCAAAATCATCGAGTTCGTTACGTATAATTATATTATTGTAAATATATTGTGACGGTGCCATAAGTAGTCCTATTATACTAAATCTATCTCGAAACAAAAAAAGGTTGAAATTTGAATACAAGGTAAGTTATAATTATTTATACCTTCTGTCCAATTTTCAACTATCTAACAATTTTTGTCACAAAGTTATAAGCAAAAACGCTTTTCACCCTCTCAACCCCTAACGTTCACCCCAGAGGGTTGACGATTTTAATTTGTTATTATTTTAACGTTAGGGACGTTATAATAATAACAAATGAAAACAACAACAACAAGTTAAAATAATAACCACATATCAAAAAATCATAATGATACTAATTTACTTGACCTTCACGGGCTTTATTGACTGGCCTAGGAGGTCCGATCGCTCCGACGGCTCGAACAAGGCTCTCGATACCGGCGGGAGTTCGGCTTTTTATAACAAAAATGGGTGGGGGCACTATTCACTCAATATAACACCTATGTATGGACGGTGAAATATTTCAAGCTAATTTAACATCTCGAAATTCACTAAATGTTATTAATTTAATAATCAAACAGTTTTTAATTATTAAAATAATTATTTTCGGGCACGTGGTTTTCTTAAATACGTGATTTTCTGCCGACATATATATTTAAGAACTTAATTTTAGTTAAATACTATAATAGAGTTTCACAATTTTTATTTAAGCATAAATCGGCAACATTTTTTTTGTACATCCTCAATACAAATGTTGCAAACTTGTAAAACCAAGTTTATGAATCCACAATTTCATAATTTTTAAAGGCAAAATTCTTTCTATAATAAAATCCCGCGGTGGTTTTGTCAATAACACTTTGTAATTTTATGTGACAAAAACATTTCATTAATAAGTAATATTATTTAATTTAAGATTAAATATAATAATGATATAAGAGTAAATAAAATGAAATTGGTGCCTTGGGCATTAAACAATTTTAATGTCTTCCAAGATCGGTGGCACATCGGCTTATAATTCTTCCAGCGCCAATTTCTATGGGCGTTGGTGATCACTGACCATCAGGTGGCAAACAGTATATTTTTTTCTATGTAATTCTACTAACTAATTCCCAACCACAGCTTTGCCCGCGTGTGATGGGGAACGTCAAGTGTTATCAAATCAAAATATACTTTATACAAGTAGGCTTTTACAAGCAATTTTGAATCGTCATTTAACAAACTATTTAAAGCAAAGCTACCACCGGTTCGAAATGTAGATTCTACTGAGAAGAACCGGCAAGAAATTCAGTAGTTACTCTTTTTCAACTTCTAAAAATACAGTCATGTTAGTTAAATACAATTATATATGTATGTTATGTCTCCTGCCTGGAAGTCAACAAGCATTAACTCCACGCTTTTTTATGATCAATATAATCTAGTATCGAATAATATGCCTTATTTACCAATGTATTTTTTACAAATGACTTGAATCTATGAAACGGCAAAGTTAAAAATGTCTGCGGAATTTTATTATAGAAACGGATACCTTGCCCCAAGAATGATTTATTCACTTTGCGGAGTCGGAAACTTGACGTTATAAGCTTATCCTTACTTCTTGTGCACATACAATGATTATCACTACTACTGTGAATATACATAATATTCTTGTAAATATATGTTAGATATCCTATATCCTTATATTTCCCTGACAATGTGGGTTGATTAGTTACGATGAGACCGCGTAACAAACAGATTCACTTTAGCATTTATGATATCAGGATTGAATCAATTATCGTATGAAAGATGTTATTAATTACGTCCTTGCCGTAGCGAATTCGATTTCAGCCGTGTCATTGTCTGTTCATACTAACACACTTCACTTCACAATGAAGCGGCAGTTCCTACTTCTTATTTTTATATTCACTGAGGTAAGTAATAGTGATGTTCTAAATAAAGAATATGAATAATCGAATATTCTATTTGATTATTTTGACCTAAATGGTTGTTTTTTTTCATGCATTTTGGCAAGCTTGGTGGTTATCACTCAAAAATATTAATCATTCCTTACATCGCCAATGCGCCACCAACTTTGGGAACTAAGATGTTATATCCCTCGTGCCTGTAGTTACACTGGCTCACTCACCCTTCAAACCGGAACACAACAATACAGAGAAATACTATTTGGCGGTAGAATATCTGATGAGTGGGTGGTACCTACCCAGACGGCAAGCCCTGCCACCAAGTATATTACAAATTGGTGACGTTAATTTTATAAAAGTAGGCAAACACACCGTCTACGACAGTTGATTGTTGTATCACAAGATGTTGTACCGTTAACGCATGTAATTATATTGGATTAGTCACCATTGTAGACGAAACGCAGCGCAGAGAGTTTATGTTTATTATTGATTATATTGAGGTAACTATTTACCGGTTTATAAATAGCACTACCAACAGTAACTGCATAATATTATTGCCGGAATTCCATTGCTGGATAGTATAAAAGATATATGTTGCAGGTTTACAATCGAAACCATATACGAATATTTTATAAAACAACCGAATATGCTGCAAACCGAACTATAAATGAATATTTGATCCACCCATATAGTACACCATCCGAACACTGTATAAATAGTACAGAAGTATTTTAGGAATTCATTTATCCGAAAATCACTAAAATCAATTAACACTTTGTAATATTTGACAAAACCTTGCAATATAGCCTTTATTCCATAATAAATAAGGTTCTTAATCGTATCCCCGTAAAGCCCTCATGGCTGTGATATTGCAATCTGAAATCAAATCTCTCTCCAATATAATAACTTTTCCGATATATTACAAATTGGATTGTAGATTTCGAATTGACAATGGATGAATATCTGACGATAGAGCGCTGTGTACGCCAATCTTGGTACAGATGTGCACAAAGGTCATTCGGCCGTGACACAGCTTGCCATAAATTAATTATTACATTCAATAACTTACGTAAGTTTGACCATAAATCAATTTAAAGCTAATATTATAAAGTAAAAGTAAACGAGACTAACTATATCATACAAGGTTACTTATGTATTCATGTTATATCTCGTTAATTAATGATTTAAGCGTCAACAGCGCAATGATTTGGGGGCCGCATAGCGATGTAAAAATTCTCAGGATCGATCCTGACCCCTTGGGCTTCTAACGTCCCCACTCCTAACACTAGCTTAAAAGGAGAGGTAAATAGGAATATTAGTAATTCTTTAATTAAGTTGGATCATTGCTATTATTCTTTAAAAAAATATATATTTCATTTCTAAAATTGTTTTCATTGGTAACTAGCGTGTTGCACAATTTTCCGTTAGAATTTGACAGTTTCTGCATAAAGTGCTGAATTTTCAAAACGATCTACGTAAGCTTTCTTAATAATACTAGCTTTCCGCTCAGACTTCATGAGTAAAATAAGAATTTTATCTCGTGTCACTTTATTACCGATGAGATACATATATACATTCGCCAACCGATCTATTCGATCTAATCGCGCCTTATTTTGCTAATGTTCATACAACACGCCACGCGCAAATTTTTTCATGATATCTCTTATTATTTGTAAAACTATTAGTTCGAATTCCGAGCGTTTGACGTTATGTATTTTGATAAGGATAATGAGGATAATACCTTGTGACAAATAAAGTGTCGTTTTATGGGACTGACGTACCTGTGTAGACCAAAGTCCCAAAATTAAAAAAGAAAAAAAAAAAACAAGTGTCGTTATTATTTTCCCCTGTTTTAAACATAATAACGTTAATTTATTTATAGACATTTTACCGCCAATATCAGAATTATTCATGATAAGTATGTGTAGGTATATTATTCACTAACTCTATAAGTTGTTAATTAAACAAATTAATTACACAGATAAATTCACAATAGTCATCAATATCGTCGTTAATATATCATACACATACACATATAAATCACTGAATCTACTACAAACGAATAAAGGTAATGTCGGAAATTAGCGATTCGTCGCATATATGGTGCGCGGGAAATCTTGAATGTAACCGTCGATCCAAGATGGCCGCCTCGCTATCATCGACGCGACGCTTCACTAGAGCGCCGTTCAACTCCCATTGACACTCTTTTCCAACCAGTATAAATAAACAAGATGGCGCATCACGCGCTGTTATATTTATAAAAGATGCACACATACTGTCGCTGACTTTTCTGTACACATTTTGGAGATATTGTATAAATCTCTCAAAGGAAGTATTTGTTTTTCATTTGTATATATATATTTTTACTTATTTTTATTGATAAAGACAGACAACTTTTTTTTTTGTCAAACGTATTAAATACATGTATTGAATATGAATAGAAATAGCCAGGAGGCGATCGTTTCATTCGCAAGGTCATTAGTATTAGATTTTATAGGATACGAGCTGCTTACCCCGGTTTCGTTTCGTCCGGTTGAAATAAGAATTTAATTTACTGATCGCCACTGATTGTGTCTATGCTAAGCCATCGGACCCACTCAAATACACACAAAAATATTCATCGAAATCGAACCGTTAAATACACACGCACATTCTGTGTAGGATTCGTTTCGTTTAATTAACGCCAAATTTGTACTGTCAATCTATATATTTTATAACATCACATCAAGCGACTAGTTGAATGTTGTATTATTATTACTGATAAGGACTAATTGATTCTTGATCCTATTTGTCGGTAGAAGTTAAAATTGCATAAACATTTTAAAAATATATTACCTAATAAAAATTTAAATGAAGTAATTACGTAAATAATAATTATATTATACATATTAAATACGATTCAATTCACTCAAACTCAATACAAATCAACGATTCCATTTTGAAACCCAGACAAACGCCACTGAATTACGTGTTTAATTTGTGTTTACAATTAATCTCGTGCTCGACGGTAAATTGTGATAAAACCTGCAAGTCCAATGAATTTGAATTATTACAATTAAAAAAATACTATTATCGCATCGGAGCTGTGATGGAATAATCTGCAATCCTTAGACGAGCAGTGACCTTGTATTATTGATTTATAGGCTTTTACTTAAATCCTTAATATATATTTGGCAATAGTCGTCGGTTCAGTAACAAGTTGCTCTTAATTTAGTGCTGACTAAAGACAACCCCTCCCTGCTCTTCAATAACAAGTTTCACTTAACCCCCCCCCCCCCTGTGGGGCATTTAGAGCATGTTCAAAAGTTTTCTTGTACATATAACAGAATTCCATTTGATAAATGCAGATTCACCGCCGAACATGAGATTAATCCCTCCCTTCAGGGTGTTTTTAACAAGAGTAAGAATACTCACAGTTGCGTCACAATTTACACTGAAGGACTCATAAGCTGCATCAATGTACAAGACGCCTTAGAAATAAACACTTAAACCAAGTGTTCAAACTTTTTATACAAATTTAAATTGAAAACTATAGTTTGGTTTGTTAATTTCATAACAGCGTAGTATCATATCCTTAAGTGTACGTATGTATACTGAAAAGTGCTTGTAAAAGCCTACTTGAATAAAATATATTTTGATTTTGATAAGCTTATAACGACAGGTTTCGACTCTATAACGTTTCTATAATAAAATTACGCAGTTTTTTACCTTTGCCAATTCATAAGAATCAAACTACACGCAATCAAACAAGGAATATCAGTTTCCCAGGTTGGTGGTATTTCTTACAAAGCCAATGTCATTGGGTGGTGGTGGCCCTAAAAACCCACCTTGAAAAGTAGTCTAGTAGTAACATTTACAATTTGCTTCTATTTAACATCGCTTAAAAGTTATATAATGCTAATAAGTATAGATTCAATATTAATAGACATAAATATTTTATTATTATTACAGTACGTCAGGTGCACCTGCGACGCTAGAGTGAGTTTAAATTAAAATATCTAAAGTTACGACGTGCCATGCCATGCTGGGCCGGATTTAGGGGAACAGGAGCTCTAGTCCCAATATGACATATTTTTATAAATACGAAAAAATAACATCCGTTCCATCAAAGAGAAAAAAACTCATTTACAAAATACTTTTCCAAAACATTTTCTCATTGTTATTATATAATTGAAAATCTGTGAATAAATATTTATTTATATTGGCCAATTAAAAATAATTTAATGGCCTTACTTGCCACTCATTTCAAACAGACACGAATCATGACACTATAGCTGATTCGCGTAAAAAACTTATTATGAGCAAAGGAGACGGCAGTATCTTATATCACCTATGTTTTATATATATTTATATATTTTTCCATAATTTCAATAAGAACCTTACTTCGAGTCACTTTATGATATAAGTATTTATTTGTCTTATCTACGTCTTTGAAACTATGTACACGTACAGAAATAAATAAAACTTGAAACCAGAAACATAAAATACATTTTTTCTATATTTAATTGAGATTTCTTTTCATTTATTTTCATTACTATAACCATAATCGAAAATATATTTCTAATATTCCGCAGTGTTCTGGTAAAAACTGCACATCTGGGGTGAGTGTTTAAAAATGATTTAAAAAAATATATTTATATTAATTTAATAAATATAAAAAAATATTTTCACTATAATACTGGATATTACACGTTATATATTTATATGACACTATTTACATATCAGTGCAATGCATTATAACCAAAATATTATAAAATCATTCAATCTTTCCTCAACGCGCTAAGTTGACTGCTGTGGAATGTTGTGGCTTAAAATCTTTAACCCTCAACAAAACACAAATGAGGTAAGCATTTGACAAAAACGAAAAAATTTATAAAAATGGATACTCATAATAATACTATAGTGAGTATATTTCATAGTATAACTATGCGTTCATTTACATAAGAATTATTAACATTAAGTAAATTAAGTAAATATACACAAATATAAATTATAAATAGACTTAACCGCATGGAATGGTTGCAAGAATGCTAGCAGAATTTCCTCGCAATTCGCAGAGGATCCTCTGTGCAAAAACGAACCAGCCCTCCTGTCACCAGTGGAGGCAAAAAGGCGAGATATCCAAGTGTTTCAACAGCAAATGGGTCAAATACATAACTTAGAATAAGAAACTTAACGAAGTTAACAGTGCAAGATCTTTACAGCATTATCTCAATTCAAAATCTCAGGATAATCGATTACGATGTCCTCCCTTTTAAATTCGTAACAATAAGAGACTTATTTCTATTTCAATAATTATAAATCATATTATATTTATTAAATACTTCACTTCTGTTTAAAATTAATCATTTACAGCATTTAATTAATACTTACATTATGATTTAATTTTAGTCCTCGGAAATATAATTACTTCATAAAACAACAAAACAATGATGGTCGGATAAGCGTTGTTTATCATTTTAAATACTAAAATTAATAAATTTAAATTGAGATCCAATTAAAAAAAAAAACATTAAATCAATGATTGCCTCAACCATAACATTGCTGGTATATCTATAAATACTAATGCCTATCATTTTTGGGAAGTATTTTTTTTGTGGCAAACGAGCAGGCTCACCTGATGGAAAGTGACTACCACCACCCATGGACATCTGCAACACCAAGGAGTAAGCTCTTTTCTTGAAGGTTCCCAAGTCGTATCGGTTCGGAAAAACCGCCGGCGAAAGTTGGTTCCATAGAGTGATTGTGCGAGGTTGCCTCGTTAGCTTAGTGTAGTGGTGTCCACTTTGTGTACCATTGGTTGGTTAGGTTATCTTTATCGCGTAGTTCTAGTTTCAAATACCGGATCAACACAATTAAAAATAATTGGATTTGTGTACCAACAAATTTTAATAGGAGCCCGGAACGATGAAGGTGTTTACAGTCCAGCGACTCAGAAAGCTAATAAATAGGTTAGTTCTGCGCCTGAACTTTCACCTCACTCGAGTGAGGGGATAGAGTGTCTATCTTTTCGCATGCTGACGATGTACAATGCTAGTTTAATTATAGGCTAAATAATAAATAATTTTAGTACACCAAATGTGAAAAATATAAAAGCTGGTGTACTTGTCAATGGGGAATTGAGAGATCCAGTTGAGTCAGCTGAATTTCTTGGTCTTACTGTTGATGCCAAGTTGCAATGGATCCCATATTAACGGATTTGCAAGTAGACTGAGTTCTGCAGCATTTGCGGCCAAAAAAATTAGATTATTTACCGATATTGATACGGATGTTAATAAAGTCTTACGGTATTATGTTTTGGGGTAACGCAGCCGTAACCTAGGAGCTAAAGAATCATTAAGGTATAAAATTAAAGAAATTAAAATATTAACTGTTGCTTCTCAATATATATTATGTAATGTTATGTATGTACCGAAAAATATTAATGATTTTATGAGAAAATGTGATACTTATAGCATTGGTATAAGGAACAACACAACAACACAAACTTGTTACTTGTTACTCAACTGCATAATGACTCTATGCAACTCTTTTGTGGGGCAATGTATACGATTCTGCAACAGGATCCCAGAACGCGTTCAAAATGCCTCTGTTGTCAAATTTAAAAAAAAATGTTAAGGAACGCTTGTGAGCGAAAGTCATTATACAATTAGTGAGTTTATGATTGATAGCACACCTTGGGCATGAAACGATCGCCTCCTGGCTATTTCTATTCATATTAAATGTATGTAAATAATTAAATTGGCAAAAGACCCGCTGAGTTTCTTTCGCCGGTTCTTCTCAGGTCATGGTATTTTCTTTTCCGAACCGGTGGTAGTGTTTCATTTGACTACCAATAAGTAAATATAATGCTTCTATATTGAATAAAGGAATTTGAGTTTGAGTATTGTTTTAGTACCAGATTCTAAATCTACACTAGACACTAACTTTCGCACTAACGCACTAACTTTCTCCGCTTCTTTTGAAGAGAAAATTGGAATAGTGTGATAAAATACATCCAGGTTACTGGTGATGTTTTTCAAGATGAAACTGGAATATTCGGATGAGTTTCTCGTGTCTAGAATACGACCATAGATACCACTATTATTTTATTTTAACGTTTTAAGTAATAATGACAACTTAGCGAGAAATATACAAAATACATATAAAATTTAACTTTAAAATACTGATGAAATTTAAACTTTGTTTTGCAGTTAAGTAAGACCCATCAATGCTATTCTCGCGTAAGTATTATTTAAACTGTTTTTGTTTAATTTTGTTGTGTATTAAGGCAGTGTTTATTCAGTGGTCCATTAAACTTTCTGCAAGCCCGTCTAGATACTACCGCCCACTCATATATTCTATCAAACAGCACAAAGTACAAGGCACATATTACGTATTCATTCCCAATGTAGGCGGCTTATTAGCGATGTAAGGAATGGTTGGGTCATTCACCCATTCACCGCCAATATTAATCTTACATAAAGTGTTCATGGGTTTTAATATGTAAAGTACGAAGTTTCTCGTCC
This sequence comes from Vanessa tameamea, assembly GCF_037043105.1. NCBI lineage: Eukaryota > Metazoa > Arthropoda > Insecta > Lepidoptera > Nymphalidae > Vanessa > Vanessa tameamea. The sequence continues at coordinate 9,832,845 of NC_087330.1, read as the reverse complement.
GACCTGGTATAGCCAACACGTTGGCTTAAATACAAGCAAATTATATAATATTAAACCTTAAAAATAAGTTTTTCTTGCAAGTGTTTTTATGAAATTAAAAGCTGATAAAATCTCCTATCAAAAAGGTTGTATAACATATTTTTTTAAAAATAATATTTTCAGAGGACTTACCCAAGCGAAGTCACGTATCTTGTTAAATTCGCCCGACTGGTTGACGTTACCTTGAAGTTTTCATTTTTATGTTTCTCTTAAATAAATATGACGCTGGAATTATAATTTTTATAGTGGAAATTTAAAACTTTTGTAACGTTTTTTGATACCGGTCGTAAGGTCTCGAACAATAATTGGTACTATAATCGTTGGAGAAATTATATTTCTTATGAACTTTTACCGAAATGGTGGCTGCTGTGAGCAAGCAACTTGGATTGAAATGTTCAAATAAACCTTACAATTTATTCCTCTAAAGTTTAAGTTAATTACTCAACTTTAATAACTTACAAAATTTAATGTATAAATATAAATATTTTAGTGCTTTGATGATTCTTGCTCAGTGGCCGTAAGTACTTTTTAATTTAGTTTAAATTTAGCGTTAATTTTTATCGTTACGCAATGAATCTATTAATTAAATTACAATACTACGAGTACTATTGCTGGGAAAAGTCGTGTTCATTTTTATAGAAGGGACTTAGACTACAGATGATAGAATTTCAGACGACACATGCAGGTTTTCTCAAGATCAGAGGAAAGTTAAATTAAAACTTACTAAATATGACATTGTTTGCTTCGATTTTCCACTTTAATAAGTGAGTGATAAATACAAAAAATGTTATTACTAATACTAAAAAAATATGGATATTTTATTCTTTTATAATTTACAATTCAACTATTCTTGTAGAAATGTTAATAACCTTGGGATATGAATTTGAAAAATAATCTTTATCGCAATGAAATGACGTCCAAAATAGAAGGCACGTTTATTTGGGAATATATCTGGGACAGCCGTCAATATTAACGAGAGCTTCTGTCTGTTACCATGGGTTCCATTATAATAGTCGTAGCTTCCATAATATTTTTAATTGAAGCAGATATTTAATTGAATTTTTTACTTAGTGGTAAGGTTTTGTGAAAGCCCGTCTGAGTAGATACCACGCAGGCATCATATATGTGTGCCAAGCAGCAATACTTAGTATGGTTGTGTTCCGGTTTGGAAGGTGCGCCAGTGCAACTACAGGCACAAGGCACAAAACATCTTAGCTCCCCATCGGTGGAGTAAGGAATGCTTAATATTTCCTACAGCGCTAATGTCTATGGGTGGTGTGGACCACTTACCATTAGGTGGTCCATATGACCATCCAACTAACTCGATAAATCTCATTACATTTAAGCAAAGTAAAGCAACATTAAAGAAATTCAGTCGATTCAATCGTAGCTTACCCGATTGGAACCCATTGTCCATTCATACTATTGAATCATAATGAAGTGATTTCCCTATTATAGCCCTATATAACATTACTTTGATTATGGCCCTGGTTTCAGTGTTTCGGTGACAATTGTACTTCATCGGTACGTATTATTTTTATAAAAAACTAATTGTGCCCTCATCGCATGCATCGTCCGTATGTAATTCAGCTTAAGATAACATACGTATTTATGTATAAAAACAATTTTTCAGACAATCCAGGTCTTGTATATAAAGTAACATTTTAATTGTGAAAGAATAATTATTAAAATCAGTTCAGTAGTTTCGGTGTGTACCGATTACAAACAAACAAATGTTAGTGTTGATAACTAGAACTGTTATAGCCGGTATCGATCGCGTTAAACGTAATTACTCCTCACTTCGCTAATCAACAACTGTAATTAATTACAGATATATATATATATATAATCTTCCTCGTGAATAACTTCATCTCTGAAAGCTGCATAAAAATCAATAAAATATGGAAATATATTTCTAAAAACCCTCCATATATGTAATGTACGCGTATGTAATGTTTAACACAAAGATTTACCTGTTTCCCCTATTGAAACGCACACACAATACACACAAATTGAACTTATGACAAATTAGTGTTTCGTGCCCGCGTGCCTGCGTTCTAACCACTGGGCCACGACGATTTCAGCAGATCGTGTAAAATTTTAACTGAACTGTATTCAGTTGATTTTTTTTATATTCAGTAAATTCCTTTTTGCGCGTAAAATGCATTGAAGTGGCACCCTTTGCCGTACACAGGCTCTATTGTTACGTCATTTATGATAGAATACTGACGCGTGTTTTACTCCAATATCTTTTGGCGCATTTAAACATTTTTTTTTCAGTGCGCTGGCACGCTATGCAAAGCTGGGGTAAGCCATTTTTTCTTATAGAGCTAAAATATATAATTCCGTAGCTTATGTTAGCTAGCATAGCTGTTTATTTTCTTATTTTTTTTAAATTAAACTTGTATTGCAATCACTACGACATAAGTAGCTAGCGATATCCCGCGTTATCATCGTTAAAGGATCGTGTCTGATACATAGAGTATGCCAATTAATATATTTTTATTGTTAATATATATATATATACTTTTGTAAAATTAATCTTTAATAAATACTTATAATATGTTTTTTAACTCTAAATATATATTGCTTCAGTGCGAAGGCCACCAATGTATCGCAAATGTAAGTTACAGATTTTTTTATGCTAATTGCTATTAACCTAGTGAGTGAGCACCGAGAGCAAATAGGCAACTCGATGGTCACCGCCTTCCACAGAATATGACACTGTAAACATAAACACACCACCGTCACCACTAACCACGAGTTCACTTATAATTGAAACCAGAACACATAAAATACAGTTCTGCTAGTAGCTATGGGATAGCTGGTGAGGTTCCTACTACCAAGTACGAACGAACGACTATAAATATCTGAGACGTGACAAATCACTGTTATGTTATAATTAGGCCCTTATATTTTAATCAATCTTTATACATATTTAATATTAAAATCACTAAACTATCAACTAAAGGGCTTAGGTACTTATACGTTCATTCACCATATAATATTAGATGATTAATTATTTTTGATTAAAATTTCTCCTTTTATTGTATAATTATTACTAAAATTGTTCGAATAATAGTCTAGTCAAGATTGCTTAGTAGATAAACAAGGTCGTTCTTAATCGATCACGAATTCAATCCCCAGCAAACAACATATTCTGTTTTTATAATTCGACGCTCTTTGAGTTTAAGGAAAACGTCGTAAATTGGAGCAAAGGACAGGATATGTCCGCCTAGCAGTGGGATATTTCCGACGTTTTTAAAGAACAAATAACAATTAAAAGTATTATTTTTTTATTTGTACAGTGTACAGGGATGTCTTGTAAGGCTTGGGTAAGTTTTAATACTTTATAATCACGTTATGACTTATACTAATATATACAACTAAAGACTTTTTTTTAAATCGTTAATCTAAGGCTCTACTAACCCAATCGGTGAAGATGCGTTTGACACAGGTAACCACGCGGAGCAGCTAGTGAATAATAATAAATAATCACAATATTTCCACAAATAATGGAAATGTCAAAAAAAATGATTTCAAGCCTATCTGGACAGTTATAATGTTGTGTTACGGCTTAAAGACTGAGTAAGCCAGACTCCAAGGTCGTATGATATTATGAGGAATTGTTTATATTTCTTGTAGTACCGACGTCATTACCATCAAATGATCCATTCCTCGGTCCGCCTACCTATACGACATAAAAAAAAAATCAAGTTATCTTTTTATAAGCACATTTGAATAATCATTTAAAATATTATATGTAAACGTACCACTAGTTCGAAATGTGGATTTTATCGTAAAAATATACGACTTATAATCTTAATACTCATATTCTTTCATAATTTAGACATAAATGTTTCCAAACACCCTGTATGAAGTTGACGAATACTGAAGCTTAAAACTTTAGAGCATATTCAAAGCAGAGCTTTTAGTTAGTTTTCGTTGATTTTAATACAGAATGTATAAATTTAATTGCATATGATTATTTGCAAGTTTAAGATTAATGAAAAGAGAAACTACTGAGTTTCGTGCCAGTTCCTTTAAGTTAAAGATCTCTTTTTAATTCAGAATAGATTTTATATTTTCCGAATCTTGCTAAGATTCAAGATGAATTTATCCCGTAAAATTGCTTGTAAGAGCCTGTCTGAATAACGTTTATTTTTTATTTAATACTTACATTCTAGTATACATATTTGCACGAGCTATTTTCGTTTAGGATCCACGAGATCAGCTCTCGACTCAGACTACACAAGTCTCGGGTCCCGAGCCTCAAATCTCTTTGGTCATACCAGTTTGCCTCACCGGATTATTTTAGTCATGGAAAAGAGAGTGCGCTTTTGATAGCGCACACACTTGAACAGTATAATATATTCTGTGTAGTTAGGCGATATTCCTTTTAGAATGACCATTGTGACTAAAGTCAGCGCCGTTATTAGTATAATACATGGCTCTAGGCCCAGGATACCATAAATGCCAGTCCCTCACTAAGAAATACAGCCAATAATTTTATATTAAATATTTTAAGTTGGACACTAGATCGGAAGGTTACCAAAAGTGGACATTTTAGTAATCATGAAAAAGTACCGAAAAAGTTCTTGGTTATTTTTTTACTTTCCAAAAGAGGCCCCCGGAATGGATTTGTTATTAAATTGTCTTTTCTAAGTTTTGTTTGTTTATCTATAAACTACTATATGTATGTAAAGCACTTCTTTCCTTGGATATTCATAAGTCGAGTGGACCCGATGGCATCCCTCCAATCGTGCTACGGACTTGTGCTCCCGAGTTGGCACCGGTCTTAACGCGTCTTTTCCGGCAATCCTATGCATTCGGCGTCGTTCCGAACTCCTGGAAGACTGCTTTGGTGCATCCGATCCCTAAAAAGGGCAACCGCTCAGACCCGTCCAATTATAGGCCTATAGCCATCTCCTTCTTGTTCTCCAAGGTAATGGAGTCCATTATTAACTGCCAGCTCCTGCGGTACCTAGAGGAGTACCAGTTGATTAGCGACCGCCAGTACGGTTTCCGTCGGGGTCGCTCAGCCGGTGATCTTCTAGTTTACCTTACTCATAAATGGGCGGAAGCAGTTGAGAGCAAGGGGGAGGCATTAGCAGCCAGTCTGGACATAGCGAAGACCTTCGATCGCGTCTGGCACAAAGCGCGATTCTTAAGGCATTTTCTGCCTCGCACAACCACTCTGTGGAACCAACTTTCGCCGGCGGTTTTTCCGAACCGATACGACTTGGGAACCTTCAAAGGCCGGCAACGCACCTGCAACCCTCTGGTGTTGCAGATGTCCATTGGCGGTGGTAATCACTTTCCATCAGGTGAGCCTCCTGCTCGTTTGACCCCTATAACAGAAAAAAAAATACATCCTTAATTAATTATTCACTCATTCAAATATTAAGGGAAGACTGCGAGAGCCATGGAGATAAATCCGCCTTCTAGTGCTTGTGTATAATTAGTGCATTTGAGATTTACATCATCAGCAACACAAATAATGATACATAATATATCGGAAGCAGTTCCTGAGATTAGTGCGTTGACCAAAACAAACATATGAGTTTCGTAATATAAATATAATATTTTTTCAGTGTTCGGGGCAAGACTGTCAGAAATTTATAATGCTATGGTGAAAGTACCGTACCTAATAAATATCGTAATATTGTAAAATATGAAGTTTTATTTCTATTAACATTTATAAAAATCAATCAAACATTTTTTGGTCACAACATAAAACAAACAACGGTGTTTAACAAAAATGGCTGACATAAAGGTGCAGTTGTAGAAAATAAATTTAATTATTATAATAAGTGTGTTGACTTGGATTTTTTACAACATAAACATTTTTTAAAGCAAGCCATCTTTAGATAGCGTCGTCATTAAGTTCTACTAACAGCCGCAACTACTAAATTTATAATCGAAGTTAGCTAATACAATAGACATAAAACTTATTGTTTCCATAAAAATTTTGGATAGATGTTTGTTACTGAATCACGCCAGACGGCCGAATGGTTCTGATCTGAATGAAATTTTGCACAGAGATTGATTATAGTCAGCAGTTAGCAGAATCTAAACCTGACATTGTCCCCCCCCCCCCTCCCTCACACGCGGGATGCCAAGGGCGGAAACCAGTTGCAAATATAGTAATGTACAAAACAAACTTTGTAAAAAATGCCAAAATAATCTCTTCCAGAATTTGTTGTCAAATAATATATTATGTAGATTATCTTTAAAAAGGAAACATTGTTTCGAAACTAGCAACATTATATAAATTGAATTCTAGTTTTTCGTTGCTTATATTTCATTGTGATGTCTAAAAGGAGTACCCGGTGTATGTATGTATATATGATGTGTGGCGATACGTTGAGCAGTAAGCTATTTCTCCAGCGTTTGAGCTATTTTGAGGTTAGAATGACCATTGCGAAATCGATCAAGAGGACATAGTCAGTGTTCAGTGGTCTAAGTGATCAAATTACGGTAGCTCCGACTTGCGGTTTCATCCACGTATAATTCAATATTGAACATGCCTGTTTCATACACATTGACGGTACAGTTTGAGGTAATATTACATTTGAGGTTATATATGTTTTGAAGCCTTATTAGCGTAAACATTTATAAAACTCTTACGACCTTCTTGGGATTCACTGTATTAACAAGGCCTAGTGAGCCTGACGATGTACAGTTCCTTAACGAAATAAAAAAATCCGTTAATTGCCCATTTCTGTTCAAAAGCGTATTCTTCTTATTTTTTATGTAAATTACAAAATTCGAGTGCAAATAACCTGTCTACGTGTCTGGGCCATGATACCGACTATAATATAGTTTTCAAATCTTTAAAAACCAATCTAATCGAGCTATTTTTACGTGTACAGCTTTACTTATTTTTCGAGGCAGTGGATTGTACCTAGATACTGACAAATTCGACGAACTGCTACTGAGGGCTTAACAATAAAACGAATAACAATTAAATGTCCCTTTAGAATAATATACAAACACATTCTTTCAATTATTATTATTTAATTAGCCATTTTTGTCTGGGAAATTATTTATTAAGTTCTATTTTCGGCTTAATGATTTCGAAGGCGCGTTTCATAGGACCGAGGTAGCCTGTGTCCTTGGCCAAAGCTATCAGATTCTTAACTATTCTTCTCATATTTCTGTCTTCTTCCGTCTCCTTTGACTCTAAATAAAAAAAAATATAGTCAATTGTTGTAATTGTGTCCGACCAACGCGTATATAATTTAGAATTTATATTTAGAACCTTATATTTATTTAAGTTGATTATAAATTTTGTTGTCAATGTTACTTAATTTCGTGATATGATTTTTCTTTCATCTACCTTTTTATTTTTCCTGGTTATTTTTCATCTACCGTCTACCAACATAAATTATTATTTTAATTTTGTATATATAGCGAAGTATTTAAAATGAACTATTATTATTGTTGAACTCGAGCAGGGTGGTTACTCTGCCGGCTTAATAAATATTGTTTATAACAATACAACAATTCTTTCGCTGTCCTGGACCACCTTCCGTTTCACAATATTTATTAAGAAAAATAAGAAAACCAAGAATGAAATGGAATCTAATGGACTTTATTCAAAATAGTTTTTACATGATGTACCTATTTAAAAACCAAGAACCGTTTAGTAAGCAAGCAGCGAAAAGAAATAAGTAATGATAATTTATTTTAAAACTAACAGAACTTAATTACTATATTTTTAAAGATCACCTAAAAGCCAATATCGGTTTATGTTTATTCTCAGAAACTTATAGAGAGTTTATAAGGTTACGACTAATTAAAAGAAATATTACGAGAAAACCTAATTATTTCGAAACTCACCAACTTCCATGAATAGTTTTTGTTTTAGGTATATAAATATATAATATGATAAATCTACCTATTGGCGGTGGTTCAGGGAATGTCAAAAAGACGATCAGGCCAACATAGTTTATTTTTCATTTTAATCCAAAAATCGTATATTATATTTGTTTTTGTGCGACTCTGTTCTTGAGGGCTCTACAAAATTGATGCTACCTCACATAATAAATTCCTAATCTTTTTGTCACTCAACGAACATGAAGTATTCCACGACCAGTACCATTCGCGCGAACTTTGTCGACAAAACCTTTTGCCGCGTTCCAATTTACCGTTAATGAAACGAACGCTGTACGAGTACACCCGAATAATTCACTAGAGTGAGGCTGGGCTATATATCATGGGCTATTTTTGGATCCAAAAAAATTGGCCCTCGTATAACTCGTAAAAGAAGTAAGCAAGGTTGAGGATATGAAGAAAGAAAGAGAGCGCGATCAGGATGGTCGATGGTAAAATTCAGTTTCAAACAAAAAGCACAAGAAACAGGACTTTGAAATAACTAACTAAGCTTAATTAAATATGTCCATGAATCGCCTTAATTGATAACATAAATGACATGAAACTTATAAACTATTTTATAATCAGGCATATATTTCATAACACAACCAATAAACGAATCTTTTAAATAAATAAATAAATATATTGGACAACATCACATACATTACTCTGATCCCAATGTAAATAGCTAAAGCACTTGTGTTATGGAAAATCAGAAGTAACGACGGCACCACAAACACTCAGACCCGAGAAAATAGACATAGAAAATTACTGAACTTTTTCTACATCGACTCGGCCGGGAATCGAACCCGGAACCTCGGAGTGGCGTAGACATGAAAACCGGTGTACACACTACTCGACCAAGGAGGTCGTCAAAAAAAAATAATTAAAAATGCTTTAATTTAATATGAAATTTGATTAAAAAGTTTTTATAGCGGAAAGCGGAATATCTTACTATCATAGGAGAGGATATGAGAGGGATTAATTACTGGCAGTTATGGTATAATTTTATTTAATCCAACTACGTTCCAATTATTTTTACCTCTATTTGGACAGGGCAAAATACTGTGGGTACGACAACTTATTAAAATAGGTATATTAAAATAGAGAGGGGTTCATTCCCCCGACTATATTGATTATTTATTTTTGTAAGTCAATGTTATTGTAGGTTACAAGGGACATCAAGCATTATGATGAGCATTGATTTTAGACGGAGATAAAAAAGAGTTGCCGATCTATTTGGTGGTAGGGCTTTGTACAAGCCAGTCTGCTTGAATACCAGGGTGAATGATCCAGTTTTCCTAGGGGCGCAATAGACTTATAGTTCTCAAGCGTGGGGGGTGGTTAATATTTCTTACGATGCCAATGTATATGGGCAGTGGTGATCACTATTAGTCTCTTCTGTCCATCGTATGAGCCGAGATGGCCCAGTGGTTAGAACGCGTGCATCTTAACCGATGATTTCGGGTTCAAACCCAGGCAGGCACCACTGAATTTACATGTCCTTAATTTGTTTATAATTCATCTCGTGCTCGGCGGTGAAGGAAAACATCGTGAGGAAACCTGCATGTGTCTAATTTCAACGAAATTCTGCCACATGTGTATTCCACCAACCCGCATTGGAGCAGCGTGGTGGAATATGCTCCATACCTTCTCCTCAACGGGAGAGGAGGCCTTAGCCCAGCAGTGGGAAATTTACAGGCTGATTATGTTTATTATGATTATGTCCATCGTAGCTTTACTCTGAGTCAATGTTGTCATATCCTTATATGTCATTATTATTTATGAGTACTATAATAATTCATATTTTAACTCCCCTAAAAAAATGAAAGAGCTTAAAAAATATCTATATAAAAGACAACTCGATGAGTAACGGTAATATCAGCACCATGTTACATATTAAAAGTCATAATCCATTTTAAATAATGTAAACATGCCTGATCCTGATTACTACATATTGGGCCAAAAAAAATTAAAGAAAAATAAAGCAAGAGCCTGTAAGTGTTCCACTGCTGGACTAAGACCTCACATTTTGAGAAGGTTTGGAGCTCATGCCGCAACGCTACTCCTATGCGGCAGAATTTCATTGAAATTAGACACATGCAGGTTTCCTCCCGATATTTTTCTTCACCTCCAAGCACGAGATGAATTATAAACACAAAGTATATATAAATATTTATTATGAAGATAATATAAAAATAATAAAGATAATAAAAAAAAAAGATCTAAATATTCGTGTCTAATGTCAAATTACTTTCTTGTCCCATTTGCTGGCGAAACACTTGGTCCTTGGAGTAATGGTGCAAAAAGCTTCATCAAAAGTATAACACCTCGCCTTATTGCCTGCACTGGTGACAGGAGGGCTGGTTCGTTTTTAGCCCCGAGGATCGGAATTGCGATTCAACGGGGAAATGCTGCTAGCATTCTTGCCACCATTCCACGCGGTCAAGATTTATACAGTAACCATTTTTAATTCATATTTGTATATATATTTAAGTGTTATCTATTTTTTTATCAGTATTTGTTAAAATAATTTTTTTGACAACTTAGTGTTAATAATTCTTATGTTAATAAATTTACAAAATATATGAATTGCTGAATGAAATAATATTAATGTCCATTCAATAATATCAATGGATATGATGTGATGAGCGATATAAAAATAGTCTACTCCTTGAACCTGACAAACAATAGACATAAAGGTACCTTTTATTAATCATGACCTATGAATAACCCTTAAGGATTTTTGAAGATCCAAAAAGTTATTCATATAGAAACCTACTTAAGTTTAATTTATATTTATTTCAGATTCATGTAAAACGAAATCCCCCTTTAAATAATGTTAATGTTAAAGGTATATTATATTCTCTAGAAGCTTTTTCATTTGGACCACTAAGTTGGAAATATAATAGGACAAGTGCTTTTCATATATTGTTACAGTTATGTCTGAAATAATACATTAATATTATAAGCTAGAGTTGTATATACTAGGTCCCGCCCGTGGCTTCGCCTGCGTTTGGGGGTGGGAATGGGTTTGGTGATTCTAATATTGCTGGATGTCTGGCTGATCGTTAGAATAATCTACAGTTTATTCAAGCAAAGACTTACTTAAGCTAAGAGCAACTTATACTTATGATGGTAGGGATCGGTTGGCAGGATACGGATGATGGTATCGCATGACTGGATACTAACCATAACTGATTTTAAAAATATATCCCATACGACGACCAGCAGAACGAGTAAAACTCAAGCAAATCCGTGGGACACGACTAGTATAGAATATAGAAGTACCTAGTCGAAGAGTCAAATAAATTATAATCAGTGATCACGAAAGTTACATCAGTATAATGTATTCCACGAATCAAGTTCTTTGATTACTATTTATGAAATTCTAGCAATATCACTGTACTGTATATTATATATTTGTGATATTACAAATTATTTCATACATATTTAAGTTTGCAAATAATTTTTTTTTTTTTTTAGTTAGAGGTGGCAAACAAGCAGGAGGCTCACCTGATGGAAAGTGACTACCACCGTCCATGGACATTTGCAACACCGGGGGGCTTGCAAGTGCGTTGCCGGCCTTTCAGGAATATATTATATATATATATATTCATACATACACACATTTCTGTTCAGTTTTTTTCATCATTATTTGTTTTGGCCGAAGATATACAATATTCTGTTGAAGTTACTCATTCACGTTAAGTTCACCTCTAAGCTCATTAACATTCAAATATATGTATTTTTTAATTTGAATCGACATAAAAAGCCTAATAAGTATTTTTCTAGGAGGCTTACTTACGGCTGCTTCTACACGGGCCATGGCGTCTCAAAAAAAGCGGTTACTTTTGTTGAAAGCACAATTATTTCCGAGAAGAGGCAAGAAATTCAGTAATTACTTTATTACAAAGATTAACCAAAAAATTGGTGCTTAGTCTTCTGTTTATAAACAAATTGGATATATGTCGTATCAGAGTTTATTGGGAACTCAATTCCTAAAGTGGTAAAATAGCAGACGGAAATTTGTAACATATGGGCATGCGAACGTATAGGCAATGCGACATAAATGGCCATATCTTTTGATTACTTAGACTAAAACTTTGGTTTGTTTTTTTATATATTCAAAGGACCGCATACCTCAGTATTGGGTATTAATTTCAACTTATAACTCTATGCGTTCCTGAGAAACAGAGTATTGACGAACAGACAGACAGACGGACAGCGATCTTATAGTAGTTTCTTTTTTCCTTTAGAGGTACGGAGCCCAAAAAAACGGCTAGTATTTAATATATCTTGTAGTAGTAAAATCTTAGGCGTTTTACCTCCATCAGTATCACTGTCACCATGCCTGCGTGCGTCACGAGCGATTTGCCTTCGAAACTGACTAGAAGCTCGACGCCACATTTTGCCGATTTCATGGACGACTGGCGACGTAGCCAGCTGCCTAGCGAGCGCGTGTACGTCCTCCATGTTGGCGGTCAGCAGAATATAAGAATACGAAGAACGTATGATCACGAATGCCACTAAAATATTAAATATCCTTGTAGTTATTATTATTGAAAATGGGCAGACTGTTAAATAGATAAAATGATAAGTGGTCACCACTCACAGATACTAGTACTGTAAGAAATATCAACCATCCCGTACGCCACCAATACGCCACCAACCATGGAATCTAGGATATTATGTCCCTTATGCCTGTAATTATACTGGCTTACTCATCCTTTAAATCAAATTACAACAATACTAAATACTACTGCTTGGCGGTCAAATAAGTGATGAGTGGGTGGTAAAAACTCGTCTGGTTAGACGGGTTTGCTCAAGTCAATACCTTCAAATGTATAATGTTTTGTAGAGGTCGTTCTTCTGAAATAAGATTCGCTGCTAAAGATAGACCTGTTCTATTTAGGTATATCCCTCAATTAGAATTGGTGTTCATCCTAAACTTCACTCCGAATTCTTTAACAAAATTATTTGGTTTCAAATATTTCGGATTTAAGGCGTATATGGTACCACCACATTGAAATTGGACATCAACCAATTGTTTTAATAAATTACTTTGGCGTTATAAGATAAAAATAATTGTTTGCGTCGTAAAGTTTCACGAGACATCTATTAAATATGTAGTTTGATTTAATTCTTTTTTCATGTAATATCTTACTTGTAATCCACAGCAAAGTCTTCATTTTTCAATGTTTCAAAAATTAGGTATAAACCTAAAGCTTTAAGTGCATTTCAAAATAATCTCATTAGATAATGAGTTTTATTACGTGTGAAATCGAAATTACTTTAAATGCAGCATTTTAATTAGTAATAAAAAACATGTAATATTTTATAGCTCATAAATTTCATACTTTGCTTAATAAGACTTTAGAAATAGATTTAGTAATTAAAAATTATGGTAAAGGAAGAAATTGGTCAACTTAGCCAATAAATTCTAAAAAAATCAAATAAATAAACCAGGATAACGACTGTAAACCACTTGTTATATGTTAGAAAGTGTTAAAATGAACACAACTGACAATACTATGTATTGCTGATTGGCGATAGCATATATGATATAAGTTGGTTGACCGAAATAGATATACATAAAACGCTTACCAAAAAGAAAAAAGTAGAATTCCCATTTTAAGTATTTATCAGATGTACCTACTACCATCAAATATTTGACATATTCAACGGATTGCTGTTGTTCGATGTTGACCTTTGGCCGCTTTACAACAAACATTTGATCATGTGCATGTGTTTGCTATATCCAATTAACAATAAATACAAAATAAATGGAATAATACCTAGTTTCATAATTTGACTGAATAAGTTTTGCAAATAATTATGGGATTTATAAATTTGGTTCACAGAAAAAAATCGAAAATAGCACCTTTTTTAATGGCTAACTTTCTATCTCTAATTTTGTTTTTCTCAACTGAATATTGACGCATTACAAATTTGAGAAACACTTTTTATACACAAATATACTCCCTCACATTTACACGCAAGAATTATATTGTAAAAAAACATGACAAAATACGTGACATTGACATTTTGGCAGAATATTTTGTGCCCAACTAGAGTTAAGGGAGTCTTAACTGACACTTGACAAAAAAGAAAAATAAGGTTTATGCAAATCATTTAATTTGTGTATCACCTATTTTTTAAATGTTAACACAATGGACAGTCTCGAACACGAAGACTTATTAATAAAACTTCGCGCCAAACTAAATGAAGAAAAAATTAAGCTATGGGAATCGCCGTATATTTCGGATGGCGGCGAAATTTCAGAGGCCTTAAAGGTACGTTTATTTATTTTCGAAAAATATTTATCATGATTATTTTCATTTTATTTTTAGAATAATTGACTGATTTTGTATCTATTTATTATAATGTTCCAAGTAAAATACGTATATCTTTTACTTGGAACATTTCAACGTTTTTGTAAATAATTACACATTCCTTTGTTGACACAACTGAAAATTATCCTCGATGAATGTTATATTACCAACTACAGAGACAATAAAAGAAATATGCAGCGAAATATAATCATTGAACGTTTTTGTTTTATTTAGGAACTGGCAAATAAATATTCTACAGTACTAAATGTAGAGAATGACAGTGTTCTTCAAGGCTTACATGAATTGCAAATACATTCCATTGAAAGATCTAAAGCTAACGAAGAATTCAAGGAGACGGGATGTGCTACATTAAGAGTAAAGGTGACAATGGGGGGACAGAAGCCCGAGACAATAAAAATATTAAAAAAATTGAATATTCAGGGAGATGAACTCATAAACTCGATTGCAGAGTTGCTTAAAGTTGATAAAAATAGGTATGTATTCATTTGAACAGAATTTTATAATTTATTTTTGGAACAACCCAGTGAACTAACCAATAAGTTTAATGACTGATTTTCACTCTATATATAATCAACCAATAATTCATTAAGCATTGTTGTTTAATTTGATCATGTTCTTTTATTTAGGTTAGTACAGGTCTAAGTAGTTAGGGATCACCAACACATTGGATATTCTCTGCATATCGCATCAATAAAAAGTGGTATAGTTCCTTGTTTCAGTATGGGATAAAAGGTAATCCAGTTAAATTAAAGATCTGAGGATTAGTGCTACATATAATTTTCTGGGATTTAAATTTCAGGAGTTTGTAATTACTTTTATTATATTATATTATTTATAATAATGCTCCTGATGTGTAGCGACGAGTTATTTTTCTGGAGTAGGTGCTGGTATATTGATGTTTAAAGAAGTGGTTTATATTTATTTTAGTATGTGTGGCTAGGAGGATGCCATTTAACAATCAGGTGGCACTTATAAACCAAGCATTAATATATGTTATCTGACTATGCTAAATATCATAATCATTCTCTCACAGGATAAAGCTGATTTACAATGGGAAGATGATAACACACAGTTCCAGCCTAGAAACACAAGGAGTCAAAAATGGAGCCCAACTCTTGGCTTTGGTAATGACAGGTATGCATTTTCTATACTTAATCATGGATAAGATTAAAAATGTATTTAACAATGTTACACATTAGACCATCAATATAAATATTTATTATCAGTCAAGATTCAATATCTATTTATTTTTATTTTACTTTTTTTGTGGCTTTTATTTGTGCCAAAAGATACAGATTATTTCTCCGTCACGTCATGTGACTTAAACATTCAACATTTATAGGACGAGGAATTTTATAAGCAAGAATGTTGTATAAATGATGGAGGAGTTTGGGGCAGGAGATCAGTATATGGGATAAAGAACCTTCGTCTAGGCCACATCCACACAGAGTGACCATAATTTTACACAGATGTATAGGAGTACATTCTAGGATCTAAGAGAGAACTATCTTGACACAATGGCACTCTTAAAGTTGTCATTGTCACAATAATTTCAGTGTTTATGTCAAAACTAACTTTGTCATAATATCATTGTGTGTAAAGACGAATATTTCTCCTAAACCATTAAAGTCGTTACATGACACTATGCAAATATATCCCCTTTTTTATAGATTTTATTTTATTATGACCATTCCAGACTATAATCTATCTCTGTGCCAAATCTCTGTGGAATCAGTGATTGACTATAGTAGCGGCACGCTATGATGGCCGTTTTGACGTTTGCCCGCTCATGAAGTTTCGTATTTAATAAATAATTACATCAAAGGAGCAAATTGTTGTTCTTTATTGTCAATAGTGACGTGCAGTTAGTCATAAAATTTATCGAATGTGATTTCTAAACTACAAATATTAGGGTACCGCGAAGATAACTTTTTTATTTATTTTTTTGCGTAAACGTGTACGTCACACTCTCACACTCGACCTCGTAGTCGGTGTTATATTTGTGTTGACAGTAAATATTTTATATTTTATTTTTTATATTTTGATAGTAAATGTTTTTGGTTTCTTTTTTTGTATCAATTTATTTCTTGTATGTAATGTGTTTATAAAGTTATTCATTCTAATTCCAATTTTTGATTTAAATTGATTTCGTTCGAATATATTACTTAAACTTATTTTATATTTTTTTTATTAAACCTTTTTAATCAGATACTACTTGCAACAAAAACTTGAATTAAATTACTTGCAACAAAACAAAGATTTGAATATTTTGATTATATCGATAATAAATTTACATTTCACATCACTTTTTTAATGTGTCAAAACGGCCATCGTATTTTGCCGCTAGAATAACAAACATCCATCCATCCAAACTTTCGCATATATAATATATTTAGTAACACTAATACTGGCCACTGTGCTTTGCTTGGAAAGCATCATTTTGGATTCATGTCTGACTTATTTGCTGATCTTCCATTCCCCATATATAGAATGAAGCGTATGAATGTAATATATAATAACTTATATGAATATAAGTGATGTCTATATGTACTTAAACAAGTATATAATTAATAAAGTATTTACTATTTATGAATCATAGTTTTACTTCTGTTGCACTTTTAACATAACATTGCTAGCAAAAATAATGTGCAATATAAAGTATTAAATAAATATAATTTTCCTTTCAGAAACCCTAGAGCAAATACAAAAGGAAGATAAAATTTACAACGAAATGAAATCTACGTTAGATGATGCAACCTTACTGACGGATTATGTCGGTGATCTTGCAGCTGATGAAGAGTATATGAAGGTATTATGCCAATGCATCCCCTCCAAAGTAGGTACTCTAAGTAGGGTAGGATATTAGTGTCCAGTAGCAATAATAGTTGCAACAATGGAGGAAAAAATTGTTTTTTTTTTGTATAAGTTTTTTTCCTCATTATGATAATACCACTTTCATTACAAGGCAATGCTCAGTAAACCATACTATCACTATAAGAACAAGTCAACATGCTTATTCTGTTTAAATATGACAAAGTCACGGGATACACTATTGTGTGACATATGACAGAATGTCATAAATATCCTGATTTTAATATTTTTTTAGTGTTTTTTAACCTGTGCACTGTTGGCTCAACTGAAAGCCATTAAACTACCGCCTACTACAGCCACAAGTTGAGAGAGGCTGGCTTTTTTAATAATAACATATTAAAATACATATATGTTTCAGTTAGAAGACCAATCAGGGCAGACAGTAGAACTACCTCCAGCGGAGAAAAGGGCTCTTCTCATAGGACTAGCGTTGCATGAACGCGGACGAGCAGCAGCCCAGAACCATGATTACTCTCTAGCTTTGGTGCTACTTCTCGAAGCTGACAGACAATTGAAGTAGGTATCAATATAATGTCTAAGTTATAACTTATATTACTCAATAAAAAAAACTTTGGCTATCAATTGGTAAGTGTAATGCTTCTATATTGAATGAAGATTTTTGACTCTGACTGTTATGATTAGACCACACCAAGCTGGAGGGATAATGAGACTAGAAGAGAGTTGGCCTTTGTCCAACAGTTCGATTTACAGGCTATTTTGCCTGTAAGAATTGTATAATGATAAATTTTACAAAAATATAATTTCATATTTAAAGTTATCTATATTATAAAGTTATATATATATATATAATAAATAGTCAAAAACATTTTCCTAAATATTATACCTAAATACTTGTAATGTTTATTTTCAGCGAGTGTAGATCATCATTACTCAACACAGTGGACAACTGTGCCGTCTTGCAACTGGATATAGCCTGGTGTTACCTCTGCTTGCAGAGTCTGTCTTCTGCCAATGACGCATCAACTCGACTAACGAGGGCTGAGAAGGCATTTAGAGTCTCATATGGGGAGGATCATCAGAGGCTGATAGCCCTTAAAGGAACAAATGGTAACTTTGACTATGTAGCTATAAATATACCAGATAGATATGTCAATTTAAATAGTGTCTGGAACACAGGTACACTGATTCAGTTCTACTGCATCACATTATTAGTGTTGCCAGACACTAAAATAGACAAGTAGAACATAAAATTAAATCAAATTTAGTTTTGAAGTCTGTCCAAAGTTTTTAATGTTCGGAATTGTCTCACTCGTTCTGCTAGAGTTCAAAGCTGTATAGTAATGTAATATACATTGAGTTACCATTTACTGACAAAAAAATAGGTATATTTCTCAAAATATTGCCATAAACAGTCAACATTTCCAGATTAAATCAGAGATCTCGCAACCCTAGGAAATTTTTAATTACTAACTACGGTTTAATTTTATTTTAATTATTACAAAACATGTACATAGCTCTTAATTTTCGGCCTATGAGAATAAAATACTAAATTGTCAGCAATTTATAGTCATATAGTCAATACACATTTGAAATCGATGAAAATTGGCCTTTGCCTTGCCTTTTTACGTTTTTGACGGTGGTTTATTAAAAACTAACAGTACTTAAATATTACTTGATGTAATTTCAGCTAACGAACGAGTGCTGTTCATGCGGCTCTACTTGCTGCAAGGCATCGTTGCTTATCATCAGAACAAACGAGAGGAAGCGAGGGCGCTGTTGGCGAAAGCTGAGACGGAGCTGAACTATTTGAAGGTTAACTTTAACTTTTACGATGAGTCAGTGGTGTCATCATTATTTTAATATTCAGAGTATATATTTCAACCGCTATGAAGCTCCGGAATACGCTACGGAGCTACTCACTCACTAGATATAGATCTAAAAAGAGTCAGAGGGTACACCAAAAACTTTAAATTTTGGAAAAAAATGTGTTCCAGAGGTGTTCTTATAAAACAAAACTCGATGTTTACGATGACAGTGATGTCGTCTAGAATTCTGTCTACGTCAGTAAATATACCGTTCCATGCTAAAATGCTAATATGTCGGACACATGTGAAAAATCCGCTGACCCGATTTTAAAACGATACCGAGTTAGATTTTGTAAAATGCCGAGAGCGGACAGGCCGCACGTACCGCAACGGGCCAGTGATCGGTGTCGTCCCGGCGCAGGTGGACGAGGCGGCCGTGGGCGCGCTGACGGAGCTCGGCTGGACGGACGCGCAGGCGCGGCGCGGCCTGCGGGCGGCGCGCGGGCCCGAGCGCGCGCACGCCTGGCTCGCCGAGCGCGCCCGCGAGCGCGACGACGCGCGCCGCCGCGACCTGCGCCGCAGGTGCGCCGCGCCCGGGGGCCCCCGCCCGCCCGCCCGCGCGCCGCGCCGCTACAGGGCCCTTTGCGCGCAGGGAGGCGCAGGCGGCGGCCGGCTCCACGTCCCCGCGGCGGCTGCGCGCGCTGCAGGCCATGGGCTACGGCCGCGCGCTGGCGGCCCGCGCGCTGCGCCGCGCCGACGGCGACGTGGCCGACGCCGTGCGCCTCATCCAGGACGCGCCACACCTGGTACCTCGCTCACCCGTATCGTTGCCTCGCCGTACCCGTAGGCTGAGAAATACCGGTAGTATTTCGGCAGAGCGTGTCTCCGGACCGCCTGCGAGCGGCCGTCGGCTTCGCTTGCCCCGGTCCCGTTTCCTCGGGCACTCTAGCTGCGGTCGTGCCCCCGTGCCGGTTACCTCGACTGAGGACGAGTTCGCTCCCCTATTGCCTTTCGTTCCAACGATTGACGAGAATACTTTTAGTTCCACCCCTGCATAGTTCGTCCTGTTCGTGCCTGGTTCGTCACCAGAACGGACAAGAGAGACCGAGGAACTACCAAAAACTCTAAGAGAAGATTCCTCTTGGAGCCGTTTCGTCGGCTTTTTTTGGTTCTAAGGTATTTTCTCGAACTGATATATTATGACAATTAGTGTACTGCAGTAATTTTTTTGTAAAAGATAATGATTGCAAAATATAAAAATTGCAACATAAGCAAATATGTAGTCATTGTTCCCCAGCTAAGAGACAGCGATGTGTCAGACCCAGAAGACTTGGATACACCGAGCTCTGATGACTCCCTCGTGGAACCAGACAACAAGCTGGTTGCTGAGGTAACGACACATTCAAATAAAAATTAGCAAAACAACTTTCAGATATATATGATAAATGAAAAAAGTAGAGAAAACAGACAGACAGAGAGAACTTAGATAATGAGAAAAAGATAATTAAATACACTGAAAATTCTGTCCTTACAGAATATATTCCTCGTGTTGACTGTATTAGAGCTACAAGTCCAATGAGAACCATATTATATAGTTGTTGTTGTTTAATAATAAATTATTGTGTCTACAGTTAGAAGCCATGGGTTACCCCCCTGAAGAAGCTCGTACTGCGCTGCGTCTGTCCCACAACCACATCAATAAGGCGGTGGACCTCCTCGTAGCCGGCTGCAGTAGTATCTGTAAGGACCTCAGTGACTCTAAATATAAATCTCATACATAGCCAAGTTGACCCATTTAGTTAAATTTTCTTAACCGAAGATTAGTCTTGCTCAAGAGAAGAAAATTGTGAGAAAACCTGCTTGTGTCAAATGAAAATCTCTTTTTTTGGTATGTCATAATGGACTACCTGATGGTTAGTGGTCACAGCTCATTGATTGGCGCCGTAACGAATGGTTAATATTTCAACCATTCGTACCGTAGTTACGCACTGGTTCACGCACCCTCCAACCGGAACACAACCTATGGCTATGGCCTATCTAAATCTAAACCTAGGAAATAGTTCCAAATAGTCCTGAAATTTAGTTTGTGATGCCGACAGTGTCGTACTAATATTATTAATTTTATAGAGAAAATACACCAATGGCATGTCTGTGGAGTAAATAAAGATGGCCAGTACAAGTGGGATTGGATTAGATGTGCTCTCAATATTTTGTACTATCGTGTTTTGATCGTCTGTTATCATCGCAGGCGATACCGGCAATCCGTCCACGAGTGACGGCGCGGCGAGGAGGAAGTTAAAAAAGGAGGCCAAGGAAAAGAGGTACAGGAATCAACATTATATCTACGGTAACATCGTACGCTCGAATTGAAATAATCTCCCCAAGCTTGGCTTTAAAACACGAGAAGGCATCTGTAACATCTTTCGTCTCGCTGTCCTGCAGGACAGAAAGCCTGCGTGAGTGATATCGTGAAAGGGGACAGAAGTGGCTAACGGGAGGCGGGTTAGCGTTAGACCAAAGAGTTCCTTCGTCAGACCAATGAGTTTCCGAGAGACTTCGGCGTTAGCGTACTTAGTGTACGATTGCAACTAAAAATCATCTCTATCCTGTAAGAGTAAATGTATTGAGAGAGGTGATAAGGTTTTTTTGAATTGTGAGCAGCCAGTTGGCAGTTAGCTAATACCGACCTATAATACCGTACAGGAAAAAGGAACGCGAGTTGGCGCTCCGGCGGCTGAAGAGCGCCATCCGCGCCGACGAGGACGACTACCTGAGCGCCTCGCTGGCCGAGGAGGAGCAGTTCCTGACGCAGTACAAGTCGCTCATTTAAATCTATTTCGTTTAAACAATAAGTACATCATTGTTTGTGTTTAAAGTGAGATTAATAAATAGTACGAGTTCAGATTAATTCTCCTGTGTTCTCCAGGCCACCTGTTTAATAACAGAACACCGTAATTTATCGCAGTCATAAGTATGACTATACTAAAATGATACTGTTAGTTAAAAAAAACAGGAAACTCCCACTTTTTATGTTAACAGAAGCGATTTGTACGTTATTGTATATAATTATGTACTTTACGCAGCTGAGCCGAGATGGCCCAGTGGTTAGAACGCGTGCATCTTAACCGATGATTTCGGGTTCAAACCCAATCAGGCACCACTGCCATTCATCTCGTGCTCGACTGTGAAGGAAAACATCGTGAGGAAACCTGCATGTGTCTAATTTCAACGAAATTCTACCACATGTGTATTCCGCCAACCCGCATTGGAGCATCGTGGTGGAATATGCTCCAAACCTTCTCCTCAAAGGGAGATGAGGCCTTTAGCCCAGCAGTGGGGAATTTACAGGCTGCTAATGCATGCCTGCACGCGCTTTGACGCAAAACTTCGCCAGCTTTTATGTTGAACAATCTTGCGTTGGCAGATGAGAGTATTTTCGAGAGTGTGTGTTCTACTATTATGTAATATTTATTAATCTCATGTTATAAAGTTCATTTAGTCAAACGTGAAACGTTTTAAATTAGTGTAAAAATATAAATAGTATGTTTTGTGATTCTGTTTTAATACCAAAATTGTGTAATAATGTATGTCATAAAAATGGCTCTTATCGACTCCGCAATGTTTTATCGATAAAATATTTTAGGTACGAAACGGTTGTCTGGACAACCGTTTACAGTCTTTGACATATTTAATATTATTCTAAAATTTATTCATGTATCAATATTTACGTAACATTTTTTTATTAATAAATAATAACAATAAAATAACTCGTTTTTGTTATAAACCTATGCAATTTAAAAAAAAAGAGGAGTATATATTCTAGTGGTCGCTCACTGGTCGAAGTTCATTGCTAACAAAAATATAAGATAATTGATTCGAGAGATCAAGACTAGAGGCTTGGCTGATCCCTTTCTCCTTTTCTGGCGTGTATCTAATCATGTACGCTAGTTGAGTGCAAAGTATTTTGACAATGTCACCTGTAAAAGACATGACGCATCTGAGATTGATCGGATTCAAATTAAATTTATATAATTCTTATACTCTTTACTGGCAAATTAAATTAAACTTATTCAAATATAGTGTCGTTACTTGGCCTACTAAATTACTTATCTTGAGAAAGTAATATTATCGAAAACTCACTGACTACCGATAGCATAAAACCTTTGACAGTATCGATAGTTTAGGTTAAAATTTTTGGTTAAAAGTTGAATAGTTAAAAAAAGTTTTTTGCAATACTTTCGATAGTGTCAACAGTATTGCTCATGGGGCCCTATCGATACTATCGATAATATTGACATGCGACAACATTATCGATGGGCTATTGATACTATAACTTACACCTTATCTATCGATAGTGGAATATCGATATGAAACATAACACATACATAACAATGATATACAGTAATAAAGTAGACAAATCGTTTTTTTTCTCGCTGGATAAACGCTTTAACGAATAATTACGCGTTTCCCCACTTAAAGCAGGGGGTATGTAGAACTCGCCGATTCCCTGGACCCCTAGTGCGCCCTAGTATACCGGAATACCTACTCCGGTTGACGCCACGGGATCGGTTTCGCATGCTATCGTCACGAGACAAATTGAAACATAGGTGAACAATGGTATATATACTGTTACAAATAGAAAATGAAATGATCTTTTTAAAAATATTGTAATGGCGGCCAACAGACATTTTCCTTCTATGACAGGCAATCGCTATATTCGGACAGCTAAGCGGTTAGACAAGTGCCGCCAACCGTCGTCCTTATATATCCGGTCGTAGTGTTGCCATTTGTGACTTTAATTTTCTTCTAACACGGCTTCTCCTGACGGGACTGCGTGCTCGAAGTCCTTAGCAGTAACTCGAGGATGGTCCAGCAACAACCTCCGCGTTCAATGGCTGCTCTGCGTCATCATCATCGGTTTCTGTGAAGATACACACAGTCTAAAAATCACACTTATTTACATCTGTTATTATTAGCAGCTGGCCTAATTTCACATAAAAGCGTTAGATTACGTACGAATTAGCTAAGTTCAACATGACCATCAGAAACGCCACACATAAGAATTTCAAATCACATAGGCTTTACACAGGTCTGTTCCCACGCAACCAAATACCCCGCATATACTCGTCTATGCACACAGGATTTACATCGGTCTCTAGTAGGTCACCCCAGATACCTAATGATGGCTGGATTTACACAGGTCTGTTGTCGGTTGCGCCACCGACTCACCCCAGAAACCACCAGTGTCAGGGTCAACCCAATACCATGGCGCACAGGATTTATACGGGTCTCTTCCACTGAACACAACACTTACATAACATGGCCAAAACTAAATACGGGCTAGTTTAGTACATAATCTAACTCAAGAATAGGATAGAAAACAAGAGGAATATCAGCTAACAAACCAAAGAGCGAAACAAGTACAACAAGTACCTTCCATGGGTTAAATAAGTAATGATCTCTTGACGTGCATTTTCGTGATCATCACTCCAATTAAAGATTACACCTTTTCTAGTTAGAGCGGCGATTTGTGCAGCCTTAATCGCGTAATTAGGAATGTATCTTCGGAAATATCCTGCGAGGCCAAGAAATTGGCGAACCTGTTAAGATATTATTCGGTCGCGGCGATTTAACCAATGTATCAATTTTATAATTACTCGGCCTAACCTGACGATCTTTTATAATCCTACCTAGGTATTCTATCTCATTGGTAAGGAAAGTACATATCCTTAAATTAAGTGAAAAACCTGCATCAGTTAAACAATTAACGCTCTTATGACCGAACTGATTACACTTGAAACACTTTATTGATTTTAAATCTTTAGAATCATATTGTCGTTTTAACGGTTTGCGATTTGAATTATTATTGTTGAATGAATTATAAGTTCGATTATCATTAAAATACACTTTCTTAAAGTTGTTAGAAGGTTTAACAAAGCTCGACAAAAACTCCACAATAGAATCGGGTGATAGTTTAGCGTTGGTAACCATGGCAACCTTAAAAGCGATTTGCGAGTAATACTCAACGTATGTGGTGAATTCGGACTCTGTCCGCATTACATCATAAAGAATGTTCGCGACAACGACTGATCGTGGGCATAGCGCTTTTAGTTCTAATTGCGAATATTGCTTGTCTTATTGGCTCAGCCAGGTCTGAGATTTCCCTTTTAGGCAATATCGCACGCGAGCAAGGCATTCTCTATCGTCCCAATAGTTCGCAATACGAGCTCTCTTAACTTCATCACACCACGAGTCGAAATCATGAACACTCGGATCAAAATCAGAGACAAAATATCGGTTGGATCTGACCTGAGCATAGTTGATGGCGGTCAATAGACGCTCCACGACGTGCGTCACCACGTCCTCAGACTGCGTTGATTCCATGTTTCTTGTGCGTGGAGTCAGCGGCTGCGTCCCCAATTGCGCGGACACCAGCTCACGCAGCGGTGTAGATGCCAAGCACCGATACCGATGGTGTCTCCACAGAAGAACGGGGTTGGTCTTCCAACGCGCGTAATCTTCTCAAAATCTCTTCCATCGGATTGGGCGAAGGAGTGCGCTCGCGACGCTTTCGCTTGTTACGTTGGTCGTTGGAAGGCATCGCAGAGACAAAAACTCCGTCAGAACATTAATTAATCAGACCACGTGGTGATAATCTAACAGTACTAATTTCATTTATAAAATCAGAAATGTAGGCTTTCAGTGGCTTTTCAGCCTTCAGATCCCACTTCTGATGTTACAAATAGAAAATGAAATGATCTTTTTAAAAATATTGTAATGGCGGCCAACAGACATTTTCCTTCTATGACAGGCAATCGCTATATTCGGACAGCTAAGCGGTTAGACAAGTGCCGCCAACCGTCGTCCTTATATATCCGGTCGTAGTGTTGCCATTTGTGACTTTAATTTTCTTCTAACAATACTTTAATTTTCTGAAAAGGGTTTCAAAATTATAAAATAAAAAATAAAATAATGATATTCCGCACAATATTTTATTAATATTACACAAAATATAATATGGGTGGTGGGAATTTTTTTGCATGTAATAAAATATTTTCTACTTAAGATTTAACTTTTGCGCCTTAGTCATGAACTTTGTTCTCATAGTTTTTTTTTTTATTTAAGCGAAGACACAAAAGTTTTCGAAAATCATAATAGTTCATACACATAGTTTAATATACACATACTTTAATATTCAAGATTTTCGAAAGGCTAATAAAAAATAATTAAATAATTTTTTTTTATATTCTATACAAATTTGTAAACGTTAGGTTGATCTGTCATGTATATTTATATTTTATAGCAATACTTCTAAGGTAAACGTCTTTTTTTAAATTGAAATATTTTTGTATCATCTAGTTATCAGTCTATTTTTCAAGTATCGTCTATGAAATATGAATGGATCAAATGAAAGCTAGTTGAAAACGACTCGTTTTTATGTAAAGCACTAAAAAAATTGAGAGTGTGTGTCACATACGGTAAAAAATAAATTATATTTTTGTTCGTCTTTTATTCCTGACGAATTTAGAATTTTAGACGATCGTAAAGAAGTTTCAAATGTATTATTTTATACTTATAACAAACATGAAATCCAAATTCCAACTAAACACAAATTAGCTGGTATTTTAATGAACCTTAGAGGAAACTCGATATCAGAATTTTAATCATCTGTCACAAGCAGGTTTATGTCCCTTCACCGCCAAGCACGAGAGAAATTATTATATACATAAAAGCACATGAATACTTTATGGTATTTCGATAGTACTGCTTTTCCAGGGGCGACTTTGATAACTCGGCTTCCCTGAGTCTATGAATATATACCGCCCGCTATTCCCTCTAAATCACGAATGATGTATAAAAATTAAATAAATATATTGGTAATCTATTGGTAGATCCGCCCCTGTACTTGTCCAGATTTGATTTGTGTATTCATTGAGACATCTCGGGTCAGGTTAACATTATTATGAAGTCAAATTTGTCAGAAGTCAAAATAATTTAGAGGTCATTGTCAGTATTTCGTTTATGAAGTTAAATCTCCCACTATATCCGCCATTTGTCCTTTTATATTGTCATGTAGTTAATTTTATAACATATAAATTACGAGACTTAAAATTATTGTAATTGTAATTCATATTATTGCTTATTTAACATAGCCGTACATTTTAAATAGTTTAAATGTTAAAACATATGAAACAAAACAATGAATTCAGGTTACGTACTGTTAAGTAAATAAAAAATAGTTAAAACTATTAAAATTGTCTATGTCTAATAGTAAGTCTTTGATTAGTTGATAGAGTAATAGACTATATTATTAAATTTCGTCAAATTATTTAGTACGCTTATCTTTTAAAAGTAAAATATTATCAACCAACCCCAGTATATGTCACTATTTCAACACCCACTTTGCTGTAGATGACACCTTCTGGGCATTTAAAATTAAAATGTAGTTTTATGTTACACTTATATAGTTAATTTAGTTCAAATAATAACTTATTCCATTTTAGTCAAACGCTCGGTGATTCAAAATCTCAAATACTATTTAGTGATTAACAAGGAACTCGAAGAACATTGTATCATTTTTAATATATTCGAATTTGTCCAAACTAGTGTGTGGTATAAAGATGTACTGCCTCTTCAACTGTATGATGCTCTTGTCCAGAGTCTCCGTGGACCTGTATCTGTCTTCTCCGCTGTCGTCGTAGTCATGCCGCGTCGAGGATGACTTGCGACGGAGGTCTAGAGATTTCACTATGTCATTCGCCTGCAAGAATAAGATGTATACAATTATACATACACTTTATAATTCAATTAAAAGCCTCTAAACGTCCTCCTGCTAAGCAAAGCATTTTAAGAATAAATTTATTTCAGTTCTGGTAGGCTGGTTTCACTTCGATGTTCATTTTATGTAAGGCAATCTGGGTAGGTACCACCCACTAATCAAATATTCTGCCCTACACTGCATTGTTTAGTACAAGTGGGTTACCGCGAAACTTCGCGTTTAATCAAAAGTTTGTTTTAGGAATATCGAAATCAATAACAGATTTTGTTTTGATTTCATTTCATTGTAAGCTGCAAGTGATTCATTTACATTTAACCTTTAACCTTTTTTTGAATAAAATCTTTATTGTCAAATAGATAACATTAGTTCAGTTAGAATTGGAATTTGTCAACACCAATTTACTTTAAATTTGTTTACACTTTTAATTTTTTTTTCTTTTACAGCCGTAGTACCGCTCTCTAACTCTAAATTAATTCTTTGTTAAATTGTAACAATTTAGTAAACTGCAATCAAGAATCCTCTTTATTTTTCTGCACATCTACGGCTAGAGCTTTTCAAAATGAGACCAAACCCGTTTTTTATGAGCAGCTCTCTTCTCATAATCATGAGACAAAAACCGGCTTACGCTATTAATATATAAGATTGCTGTATTCACGCTTGAAGGGTAAGTGAGCCAGCGTAACTATAGTAACACGGTATATAACATCTTAGTTCTAATGTTTATAGACGGTGGTGACCATCAGAAGGCCATTTGCATGTCCGCCCACCAATATCTCAAAAAATATCTTACACAATATATTTGCATCTTAGTTTTCAATACTACCAACTATCTTACCAAAAATCTCAGTTCCAAAAATAAATGGAATTTACGTCTACGTTACGGCGTCGAAGTATTATACTCGTATGTATACCTGACTGCGCTTAGCTGGCTGGTCCTTGAGCACGATGTTGACGGACAGCTGGCACGGCCAGTCCAGCAGCGCGTCGTAGGGGCCGGCCACGAGGCGCACCGTGCTGGTGATGTGGCGCCCCTTCCACTTGCCTATGCCGTTTAGATTTACTTCAGCCTGGAAATTTTGTATAATCAAAGTATACTTTGGTAAAAAGTAAAATCAAGAGCGTTTTAAAAAACAGTAATTTAAACAGTAATGTAAGTTTAAAATTAATATATCAATCAAAGAATAAAGCTGTTGGCGTATAATATTTATCCTTTACGCCGTCAAGTTGGCATACCGGATGAATTATATCAGCATTATCGATTGTAACATAATATGTTCTTCTTTATGTTTACGTATATTATCATAATATGTCTCTTTTTTATGTAAACGCGTACTTTTAAATGTCAAATGAAATGAAATTGTATATTCTATTGAAAATGTAGTACTTTTAAAATAAGTAGGTAGCTCAAAATTTCATGCCAATTTGAAATTTCGAAACGTCTATAGACAGAGTATTTTGAGAATGGACGTTACGCTTCTAGGCAAAACTGAACCTCTTTTCTCCTGATTTCGAATATTTATTTATGACTGGATATTCTAAAAATATGAAGTTACGCTTTTTATTTGGACCGCAAAATAAACTAATAATATGATACACCAAAATTGTTCTAATTTATTGACACATCATTTATAAAGCTACGTCGAGACATCGCTTGGATTACCACAATAGTTCATACTTCATATATCACAACAATACTACGTACTAAGAAAATTACCTTAAGTGTGTAACCGTATTTGTTTGTTCGGAAAAGTGGGCTCGTTAGTACTGCGTCGTTTTCTTTTGCTTCTTTCATTCGAACGGAAAATTTGTCTATTCGCCATATTAGATGACCTGTGTGGAAATGTTGGTTGCATTTATTTGAAAACTAATTATTTTAATTTCTTCAATAAGCAGAAATAATGTTTTAAAGTCCATACGAGAAACAGTCTAAATATACAATTAATTAACAATAAGCTAAATACATACAATCAACAATCATCAAACATACGGTACGATCATTATTTACAAGAAGAATCATTTAAACAACATATTTTTATAGAACACTAATTGTCGTCCGCGGTTTCGTTCCCGTTTTCGGTGTTGGTCAATAGGTAAGCTTGTCTTTTCTAGGATTTAAGCTTGCTTCATACCAAAGTTCATTTTTTTCTGTATGTTGCTCTTTCATTTGGCCATGAAAGAGCAACTTACAGACAGACAGAGTTACTTAGACATTTATAATGTTAGTATATATGTAGAAATAATTCGTATTAGATCTTTAGGTCAATGCTCATAATTTATGAAAACAATTGTGGAACTGGTATACTGAACATAGATGTTATGTAGTTACAAAGTTAGTTGCTCGCTGCCTAAAAGTGTCGTACTTCCCTCTTAGTAACTAGCGACGTGTAAATGTTTGCGTGACGCTAGCACCACCTTAAACATACATAGCGTCCTCAAATTTTCTCTTGTCAAGTCATAAAATGATCTCTCTACGATCGACATACATATGCTATCAAAGTCATGTTTTCCTCACCATCGAAACGTTTCAGTTACCGTTATCTCCTCCGAACTCGGGGCTGTCCAGGGAGATTCTAGTCTGGAAGTCGGCGAGCTCGCTGCGTATCTTATGGTAGGACTTGGTGAGCGCGCGCAGGTCGCGGGCGAGCATGTCGGCGCGCGCGGCGTGCTCCGTCGCGTCGGCGCGCGCGCTCGCCGTCGCCACCTCCAGCACGGCTAGCCGGTCTATCGTCTGACACCACAATCACTTCATTCAAATGTCGTTATCGATAGCACCTTTTCGAAGTATTTTTACCACTTCTTACTAAGAACATCATTATTACGGTGCCGTGCACCTTTTCCTCAAAGGGGTTAGTCCAGTAGTTGGAAAATTTTGGGGCGTTTTTTTTTACTTTTTACATTTATTACGAAGTTCAGTAACATGCGTTGTCAAATTACGTCGTGAATGAACTTTATTTATTACGCCCATTAAAAGCTAATCATTTTTAATGTATCTTTTTTTAGCAAACAATTCATTAGAAGAGAAAGTATGAAGTACGAAATCTACAATCTGTGACATATTATGTCAATATGCTTAAGTTCGTCGCTCGTCAATAAGGTTAACCAGTGATATCTGTGCGTTCCTTGATTTTTTATTAGGTATAGGTGTACAGCTGATAATTGCATATTTTAAAATATTAAACATATTCCGTTTGAATTACGCATAGATAACCATAATAAATAAAATGAAATCTTATAAATTATAATTACAGGTCGGTCTCCAGTAGCGGCATTTTGTAGCTGCATCCTCAGATTCGACAGCTGCCCCAGCTGCTCAGAGGACCGGCGCGTCTCAATGAGCTCGCTCTCCAGCATCGCACGACTCTCTGCATTCCTCTCCCTCTCTTCTTCAACTGTCTGCTTTATGTACTCTATTACCTCCTCTATAAATTTAATTAACAATATTATTGATAATAACATAGTTAGGTTACTAATGTTAGGTTATTGTTCGTATTGGAGCGCCTAAAAAGCAACCTTAGAATGACATTATAATTTACAATAAACACTTATATTATCCGCGTGTTATCAAAATGGGATCCAATCTTTTGGAACTAAGTCTCACCCGAGCCGCGCAAAGCGTTTGCGGCTGCGGTAACGCCGGCTCTCGCTATGTTATGTTATGTATATTGTCGTTACGATACATTTTAGCTCGTGATTTGTTACTGCATTATTTTAAAGATTTTATTTGATAGGTATTGTGAGATTAATAGTAAGAGAAAATACTAATCCCGCATAATCGTTTCTTGAACATACATATAGACACAATCGTTCATAACTTTGACAGCGCTCGAGGATTGACATTTAACATTTCCATATCTCGAGGAATTAAGACACTTACTACCTTATTTGTAAGCGTTCTCTAGCGGTATTTAAACATTTTTTCATTTGTTGATTTGATAGACATGACAGCATTGCCTAGCTTAAAACCCCTTAAACAGCATTTATAGGTAAAGCTATATGTCAGAGGATTTTCTTTTATGAATACTTGGTGCATGATTAGAGTATATTACCAAGACTTTTAATGGTGCGGATTCTATTGTCGTGTTGTGTCAAGGCTTGCTCAAGCAGCTCCCTCTCGCGCTGTTCGTGGACCAGGCTGCTGACAGCACTCTCCAGCCGCATCACTGTGTTCAGCTGCTGACTTTGGAGTTCCTTAAGTGTAATACAAACCATTGAGGTTGTGAGTTTAGTTTTAAGTGGCTTCTTCAGCGACTTCTTTTAATAATCTTAAAGTGATTTCTTTAAACTCATTAAAAGGTTATTTAAAAGGTCCATCCAATGGTTTTTACTTTTGCTATGTGATAATAAATAGATAAGTATTATTTTATATATAAGTCGGATGGTAAAGTTAATCAGAGTTAAAGGGTTCAATCGCGCTTACCTTAATACTTTTTTGTTTTAATTAACACAAAACATAAAAGAATATGAAATCCGTCATGTAATGGTAAATTTGTTAATCTTATTACCTGTAATGCCAGCTGCACATTAGCCAAATCATGTTTGAACTGTGCCGCCCAGTTGGCAGCTCTTTCAGCCTCGTCATCCACGGCCGAACGCAGGCTCACGATGGTAGAGAGAAAGTGCTGCGAACGCTCCTCCACCAGCACCAGTTTGGAGCGAAGGTTTTCTAACTCAGTGGATTGGACATCGCGATGGCTCGACTCTTCAGTTATTATTAATCTATATAATGTAAATCAGGGACATAAAGTCATATATACCAAGAGTGTAAATCATTATTTATTTTTTTACTAGAGGCTGTTTGCTGGCACGGTTTTAGAATTTATATATAAGTTGGCAACTCATGCGAGTTCACGCACAACATCTTCCTCCTACGCTGACCATGAGTTGAATTATATGAAAAAAAATAAGCACGTGAAAAATCAAGCAGAGATTATCTAGCAATCTTATCCAAATTCTTAGTCTACTATTCAATATAAAGTTAACAACACACTTGATTGAAGCTACTTCTTTTTCAAGGAAAGAGACGCAATCTTCCAGAGGTATTGATCTTGGATTCCATGTGTGGTTAATGACGATAGGTGGCGTCGGGTCGGAGACACGCACGTGACTTGGAGACGAGACGTTACGAGTCTGAAAAAATACGATACTTATGTATTTTTGTTTTATCATTTTCTATTTAAACCTCACTCCTTGAAATAATAATGCAAAAAATCGGTTAAAGTTAACGAGTCGTATTGCTCATCTGATGACAGGAGCGATTCGGAGTTACGATTCAACTAATAAATTCTCCGCGTATACTTGTAATAAGCGGCCAAGAGGAAATCGGACTCACGCTCGAAGGGTTCCGTACCATTATCTATAAAATCGGTAATAAGTCACGTTTTTTGTATGGAAGTCCCGATAAATATTTATTTTATTCTGTTTTTTAGTATTTATAATTATGTCAGAAACTGTCTAACTGTCACAGTTCATGAGATACAGCCTGGTGACAGACGGACGAACAGCGGAGTCTTAGTAATAGGGTCCCGTTTTACCCTTTGGGTAGGGAGCCCCAATTATTGCACGCGGTCATGATTTTCAGAACCATGTCCTTTAAAGTCATCGATTTAAAGTCAACGAATAAATGTTTCAAATTATACTGGTCACCTTTTCCATTTGTGGGCATTCTTTCACGTGTGTCTCCTTGTGTTTCCTCTGTATCCACGCGCCGCAGCGGAGCGGGCACTGCTCCAGTATACTGCCACATTGCTTCAAGTGGTTCTGTTATTAAAAAATATATGTTAAATATTTCACTTCATGGTAGGGCTTTGTGCAATCCCGTCTGGGTAGGTACCATCCACTCATCAGATATTCTACGGCCAAACAGCAGGACTCAGGATTGTTGTGTTCCGGTTTGAAGGGTGAGTGAACCAGTATAATTACAGGCACAAGGGACGTAACATCTTAGTTCCCAAGGTTGGTGGTGCATTGGTGATGTAAGGAATGGTTGATATTTCTTTCAACGCCATTGTCTATGGGCGGTGATGACCATTTCCCACCAGGTGGCCGATTTAGTCGTCTACCTTACTATATTTAAAAATCGTCCGCCTACCGATATCATAAAAAAAATATATATAAATAAATAAAATAATATATATATTGTAGAAGATGGAAGAAGAGTGGGGAAAACATATAAAAAGCAGCGCCAGCACCCGGCGCGATCGCTTTGCTGTTCGGCTGTTATCGAGTCAACATCTCGGCAACGTCATTCTGTCCGTTGGGTTTTTCGTTAGATTGTTCCGTAATTGTTGTAATAGTTTCGGAGGTCTTACATTTTAGTTTTTGTTTAATTTAATTTTGGTTTGTTAAATTTAATTGTTTTCAAAGTAGATTCGTTTTGTAAATTGTTTTCTTGAGGGTAGTAATAAATTTGTATTTAAAAAAAATAACTTCTGGTCTTATTTCTAAGAATATCTATACATATAATAAAATTGGAGTGTCTGTTTGTAATACTAAAATAACCGCTTTTTACTAAATGGATATGTATGTATACACGGTAATACCAAAATAACATTTTTTACAATTAATGTCTGTCTGTCTGTTTGTTCCGGCTAATCTCTGGAACGGCTGAACCGATTTTGACGGGACTTTCACTGGCATATAGCGGATGTAATAATGCTTTTTTTTTAGAATTATATATAGAATAAAAATAAAATCACGCTACAATATCCAAATAACTTAAATTCAAACAACGCGCACGAAGTCGCGGGCACAGCTAGTATATAATAAAAACCGTTGGTGCTTTTTTCTTTACACTTTCTGGTTGTAATATTTAATACGATAATGAGAGAATAACAATTCATTATTATATCTTCAGAATTAGCTCCATTGGTAATGGCCATCGTGACCGTGATCGGTCAGTAAATCATAATTATTATAATATTGTGTAAAGTTCAATGTTGTGCATCGCAATTCAAACATTCTTTACTAATCATCAATAAATATTTTGAAATATATTTTCACATAAATAGAAGCAAATACAAAGCAGCAATTAACATATTAATTTGCGATAGTCAATAAATATATATTTTAATATGAAAAAATGAAATATTGCTATTATGTTATAAAGATGGTCTTGTCAATATTTATTTATATAATATGAAAAACAATGTTTTTGTATTTTAACAGCGATAAGACTAGTAAAGTATTCTAATAATATCAAGAGATACGTTTTGTTTGATTTTTTTTTCAGATTCTTTTTTTTATATAGGAAGGTGGACGACTAAATGGGGCACCTAGTGGTAAATTGTCACCACAGCCCGTAGACAATGGCGCTGTAAGAAATATTAACCATTCCTTACATGCCACCGACCTTGGGTACTAATATGTTGTATCTTATGCCTGTAGTTACACTGGCTCATCAACCATCAAACCAAAACTCAAAAATAATGGGTGCTGCTGTTTCGTGGTAGAATATCTGATGAGTGGGTGGTTCCTCTCTAGACGAGCTTGCACAAAGCCCTACCACCAAGTATGATATTTATACAATTTACAAGTTCTTTTCGATTAAACTCTTAGGACGAATAGTATTATATAATTGCTATAATATGGTTAACTTACTATTATAAATGCGAAAGTGTCAATGGATAGATGGACTTAACCACGCGAGCGGCTGAATGGATCTGATTGAAATTTGGCACAGACGTAGATAGTCTGGAATAGCACATAAGGTACTTTTTATCATTAGAACCGAAAACCGGTAGTGGATTTCACCTCACATGCAGGCGAAGCCGCAGGCGGAAAGTAGTGGTTGTATATACTTTGGGACATTATAGCATAAAAAGCGCAATTTCAAAGCGAAAACTATCACTAATAATAATTTAATAATGATGTACTTGTGAAAGGTTTTACGTTTAAGTACTGTACTGTAAATCTGTGAAACCCAATAACATTTTAGTAAACTGATACGCGATATAAGACCAAGACTTCAGATTCTACATCCGTATAAAATAATAATAATGGCTGTAATAAAAATATTAGTATATTATAAAACTGAGTTTCTTGCCGGTTCTCAATAGAATGTACATGCAAATTATGACAAATACATGCAAATTAACATTGCGTTGAATTAAACTTGTTAATTGTTTCAAAAAGCTAAAAACTTTTTTGTATACAGTTTAATTTCATTATGATATCATACACAAAAGACCATTTATTTTACAGATCTCCTAAGACAGATATAATATATTTTTGTACAATGAATGCTTCTGTTGTCAATTTAATCCATAGTATCAGATTACAACGATCGTGTTATCGAAAGTATTTATTCGGATTTTACATCGTATAACAAAATGCATTCCATCGCAAACCTTCGAATAATCTCGATTTGAGATAAATAATAACGATTCGAAAATATTTTTAATCTGGTATCGCAGTATTTTATCGACTTTGCTGTTTCTATACGTTTAGGACTGTACTCGTATTCTGTAAACACCCACTTCGTATGTTTCTCGTGAAATGTTGAAACTGTTGATACGACATTTGATACTATAAATGATGATACGTTAAAGGCAAATGGAGCGCGCGGAAGATTATATTGAAGCAAATACAAGCCGAGACTTTAATTATTATTATATGTGTAAATCTTTTATTTTTATTTATTGTACTAAAACTGAGATAAATTATTACGAACAAAATCGGCGTATAGTCTGAAATAAATAATTTATTTATTATTATTATAATAAGTAACAAAAAGAAGCGTCGTTTTGCGCTGTGAGGAATTTGTATTCGCTTTTGTTACAGGAAATTTGTATTCGCATCTGCCCTTTGTTTTATAATCTGTGTTTCGTGTAAATGTTAAAATTATTATATAGCCTTGTATCACTTTTCGATGTTTCGCGATCATGTTCTGATGTGCAGTGAGTTTTAGAGTTTGTTCTGACAGAATAAGTCTGCCTTACGTGTTCGAAATACGTTTGATTTTCGTTTACATAGTACCTAATTTAGTTAAAAAATGACTCGCATTGATGGGAAGTTGTCACCACCTCCAAAGATTTGGCGCTCTAAGCAATTTTAACCATTCCTTAGATCACACCAATGAGCTAAGATGTTATGTCACTTGTGCCTGTAGTTACAGGGTTAATATTCTCAAACATTCTTAAATCAACTGTTCTTTATCACTAATTATATTAATCCTTATTATTCCATTTATTCTAGGTATAAAATATAACTCGAATAAATAACCTCATGAGCCAGAATACCATAATTGTTGTGTGTTATTTAATAATATATAATTTGTTTTTAAAATAAGCAATTTTAAAATATTGTACTTACATATTTTCTTAATAACTTTGATACTTATCTACCAATCGCGGTAGCAGACATCGTGATACGATTGTATATTTTCATTTATCATTTCATTCTTTCACTTGTAATTTTTTTTTATATCGTATCGTTTTTTTTCATATTTTTTGCTTCTGTATAATTAAATATAATTAAAAAAATCAGTATGTAACATTTGTGCCCAGAATGAACTCTTTAATCTTATATGTATGCTTATAATTACATTACATAATTGTGTTTAATTTGCTAAGTTAATTGGCGATCATATTAAACTTAAGAATAATACATCACCGAAAGAAGAAAGATTCAAGAATAGAGTTCAGCTATAAACAGACATGAATAATTTAATCTAATTACCTGTAGCTTCCCCATCTCAAACATATCATTGCAAAAATAGCAAGAACTATCTTTAGCCTTGCTCTCTCCGAACTCCAGCTCTCTCTTCAAACTCATTTTCCCACCTATTTTAACGAATCACACACACACGCATCGAACTTATTGTATCACGAAGTCACTCACACATCACGGAAAATCGCCAATAACAAAAGTACGAGGTCAATGGATCTTTTATTGACCACTTAATATTTCAAATGTACACTCATAAGATTAATAACATTATTTTATTGAATTAAGATAAGTTTGTTCATCGTTACAGATTTGCAGTTCCACTGGCAATGTGTCGTGCAACGCCCATTGTATCCACCCGCTAATGAGTCAGCCCTTATCAGTGATACTGATATGATAAGTGTTGGTACTGATAACGAGCATCAATACGCAGCGATGCTATTTTATTATTTGTGGGTCAAGGCTCCTTAAAATTGATGGTGAATATTCGTTAAAGAGCTCTATTAAGATTTCAAGGTCTTTAAGCCAATCTGGTTGACAATTTTTGCCTAATATTTTTTTGACTTGTTTAGTATTAATATATACGTGGTTGTGATAATTGTTTGTTGACCTAAATAAATTAATCAATGCAAATCAGGACACTAACAAATATTCCATTAAAAATACCGCTTAATTATTTTAATAAAATTTCTAATGATGTGATGAGATGTTTTGGAAGGAAAGGTAGAATTTGAGTGCATCGTTTCTGCCGTTGTTAGCTTGAGGTGACTTATTTGCAGGCGCTGAATATTATAATAAGCCGCTATCTTAATGATTCCATCACGAGCACATGGGCTACCACTTACCGCCGTAAGTGGTGACCATTGCATATCAACATTGGCGCCGTAAACATTTTAACCATTCTTTGTATCACCAATGCAACACCAACGTTGGGTACTAAGATGGTAAGACCCTTTTGTCTGGACTTACATTGGCTCACTCACTCTTTAAACTGGAACAAACCAATACTAAGTCTACCGGCTTAGCGGTAGGGTAGGCGATAATGGGGTGGTAAACTTAGCCAAACGGCTAAAACCATATGTTCAAAATCAATCTTAATAAAAATTAAAAGTTGTACGTATATTCGAGTAAGTTTTTTTATCATAATCTACCTTGCATATAATTCAAAACTACATATTCAGTGGTCTTAAGGTTTGAGCGGTTTTAAGTTTTTTTAATGATTCAATTAAGAAATTCTTAATAGCAAGCCAGCATTTGGAAATTGACGTCCCTGATAGCACGTAAATCCGTAATTTCTGCGCCTGAAATTTTATAACAGGTCTATGAGCGTCAAGAAATACAGAATGAACTAGTGTTTGCGCAAACAGTTGGGTAATTATATGTCCTGTGCCGCTGGCTTGGCTAGTCTGGAGAATGGCGGCTGTGGCCGAAATCGGCCAGAACGTCTACGCTCGATGGTTGTGAGTATGTATGGATGTATGAGTGTGAGTTTTGTCGATGAATAAAAACAACTCGAGGAAAGTGTCGAATGATATTCTAACACATGTATGTATCCAACCCGAATCAGTATGATGCTTAAGCTAAAAATATATCCCTTAACAAGACAACTTGCCAAGCAGTGGTAAATTATAATATTGCATTTAGAAATTTCTATGAAAACGAATGAAGGTTTTTGGGAACAAAACATTATTTATTACGATACATTTAAATAAATAATTGTAACATATTTCGTAATATCTAAAACAACAAACATCTTGAAACAAGTGCTGTATACCTTATATGACGGCGACGTGTGATTGTTAATATTTGTTCAACTGATAACACATTGAAACTATAATATAGCCGACACAAGTCGTGAAACGTAACATTTGACGTTTTCTCTTCCGAGTTCAAACTCACCGCAGAACACGATCCTGATACGAGCCATTGACTATATATAATATCGGCCGTGACATTGACTAAATCATTGCCTTAGTACAACTGACAGCTACATATGTATATAAAATGTTATGAATACGACTCGAGTAAATATAAAATAACTTTGTGCAAGCCCTCCATACTCGTCAGATATTCTACCGTTAAACAACAAATATCCACAGTATTCTTGTGTTTCGGTTTGAAACGGCCAATGTTTAAATTCGGTGGTAACCACAACAAAAAAAGCACAAAAAATAACAATAAATTTAGGGGGCTCCCCATACTATAAACTAAAAATCAAAAAAATGTTTATCAAAAACGATATTCAGGTTTCTAATATATTTTTTTTCTAAGCTGTATAGTTTGCGCGAGAGACACTTCCAAAGTGGTCGCACTTGGTCGCTTTTTATTTGTCGTTGATCTATAAATTTACATGTCTTGCATCAAGTAATCAAACCAGTAAGCGCAAACTGTCTCAAAATATTGATTGATTTAGAACATTTCAACAACCAACCTACTGATTTCCAACCTTGAACCTTCCATGCAAAATTCAGTGATTTGTTGAGATTGTTTATACATAAGTCGAATGAGTTAAAACCATTTGATCAGATGTATACAATGTCGCAACGGAAAGGTCGTAAGCACCGGCAAATTCGTGTCGATTAAGTTTTTCTTTATATGTAATCATTAGTTAGCGTCGTTTTATTATTAAAGACTATCACTGAAATTTGACATTTGACTCGTGTATGTTCTATTTATAAAAAGTAATAAAATTTGATTGAGATTTGCTTTAAAAACGACTTAATCCAAAATTAATTTGGAGGAGTACCGATAAACTCTCTTACGTGAGGATATAATTCAGTTAAGAAGACCACGATACAAAAGCTTGATCTTTTTGAATTTGGGTAAAAGTAAGAAAGGTTATTGAATCTTGTATTGAATAATATGCTTTTTTTATTAATGTATTTTTTACAATATAATTTGTATATTGTTATATTGAATCGGCAATGTTAAAAATATCTGCGGATTTTTTTTATAGAAATGGATAACTTGGTCCAATTAGGACTATGTGGAGTCAGAAATTGGCGTTAAAGGCTTATCTTTACGTCTCTTGTACGTACAATGACAATCTTTCAAAGTGATCCATGTTACTATGAGTATACAAAATATTGTTGTAAATATATTGTGTTACAACATTTAGTATGCCTGCTTTGTTAAAAACATCCCCAAGGGAATCTCTAGCTCCAAGATTATAAACAGACCGGACTACTCACTTTTGTAAAATAAAAACAGATTAAATATCTGCAGCATTACCCCAAAGTAATATGCCATATGACATAATATTGTGAAAATAACCAAAATACGCTAGACGAGCGGTATCAATATCAGTTAGTTGTCTAACTTTTCTAACCGCGTATGCTGCGGAGCTGAGTCCTCCTGTCAGGGACGATAAATGAGGACTCCAACGAAGTTTAGAATCCAACGCAATTCTTAAAAAAAAAAAATTTGCTACCTGTCATTTGGTAGAGTAATAACTACACTTTTTTTTGAGTATTCAAAACGTAATTATTTATTGTAAAAGAATCGTGTATCTGTAATAATGCACTGTTTACATCGTCACATTTAGTTTTTTCCTGTCGACAGAGTTAAAGGTCAGTCAAGTATCGTCAGCAAACAACACTATATCAAAAATACGAATATAACACAACATAGTAATAAATACAGAATATTTTTTTATTATTTGTTTAATTTTATAAACCATAATAGTGAGGTTAAAGCATAATAACAGGGTTTTGATAAAACACGTCGCATTTTTATAATGATCACTATCAGCGAAACTCGTGCGCAAGATATAAAACTTGCCACGTGTAAGTCAAGATTAATGATACGTATTACCAAACAGGTATATGCCAAATGTCAATTTGTTAATGACCAATTCTAAAAACGGTTAATTTAATTCGTTTCTATGTAAATTATTTTTTCCGAGTCCTTATAATTGTTTTTAACAATTGTGTACTATGAAAGCGGTTACGATTCAGTGAATTTACTAAATTTAGATCCTATACGACGATCGATGCGCTGTGGTTCCACAAACTGCAGAGGAGCAGGGAACCGTCCGATCTGACTGATAACTCTATCGTCCAAGTAGCCGGATACATGAAATAGCTCGACCTCACCTTGAACGTTCGCTATGACTTCGAGCACCTAACCCTTCTCGAACCCCGACTTAGTGGGTGCCATGCACAGGCTGCCTGATCTCAGAGGGACCGAGAAGAAGTTCACCATCTCTATGCCAGTGTGGTGCGATCGATGAAGAAGCCAAATATACTTTTATAGGAACTCTTAGGTTGTCCAATGAAATACCTGGATAAAGTGACCCAGTGTAACTGCAAGTTCCGTATCACCTTAGATCCCAAGGTGGATGGCGCATTGAAGCTGTATATAAATGGTTAATATTTCTTCACAGTGCCAACATCTATGCTCGGTGGTACTCACTAACCATGAAGTAGATCATTTGCCTGCCTTCCAACTAAAAAAAAAGAAATAATTATTATATGAAAATAATATGTGGGTTTAAAAAAAGACAAAGTATGACTCATTGTTGGACGTTACTTACCATACTTAATTGTATGTAAAACTTGTATGTTCGTAAATATTAATTAAATCTCGTACTTATTATGTTAACAATGTATTATTAACGAAAATGTTTTTATTTTTAATATAATTATTATATTTTGTACTATAATTATATGTGTGACGCGACTTGCAAGGTCATTTTTAATATTAATAAATAAGAAATAATTTTATAATATAATATATTTAAATGAACACATGTGAGAAATATATATGTTAAATAATATAATTTTAAACACAAACCTTTTAAAAATCTAAATTACCCAACTTAGGCAGAACTGGTTAAACTGGTAGAACTGGTTTAAAATTCAATGACGACATGTGTGTGACATTCTTTTTTGTTAATAACTTTTTTTGCACTAAACATAAAAAGGTTGAAATTTTAATACAAGGTAAGTTATAATTATTTACACCTTCTGTCCAATTTTCAACTATCTAACAATTTTTCACAAAGTTATTATCAAAAACGCCTTTCACCCTCTCAACCTCCTAGCGTTCACCCCAGAGGGTTGAAAATTTTAATTTGTTATTATTTTAACGTCCGAAACCACATCATAATGATAATGATACTAATTACTTGACCTTCACGGGCTTTATTGACTGGCCACGGGCTCACGGGCTTTATTGATTTTTTTTTTCTCTCACTGGAAAAACACGTTACGCGCTTCCCCCACGTGATGGAAGGGGGGGGGGGGGGGTGTGGGACTCCCCGGAGCCCTGGACGCCGAGTGCTCCCAGGTACGCCGGGTTTACCCACTAAAAAACCAGCGGTACTTTCTCCGTCTTTCGGCGGGCGCCACGGGATCGCTTGCGCATGCTACCGAGACACCCTGACGGTCGGCCCGCCTTTGCGGGCCTCCAGCACCTAGAGAGGGTTCTCGGGGTACTGAGACCCCCCCTAGTCCCTGCGACGCCTATTGTGGCGGGGGGAGAAGGTTCGCGTAGCGCTTCTTCCTCCTCCCCGGTCATCTTCGGCGGAACGGGTCTACGGCAGCATCCTCTTCCCGCTCCCGCTTCGCGGCTTCCTTCTGCGACATCACGTTTTCGCAGAAGGAGCGCATCTCCGACCAG
Source organism: Vanessa tameamea (assembly GCF_037043105.1). NCBI lineage: Eukaryota > Metazoa > Arthropoda > Insecta > Lepidoptera > Nymphalidae > Vanessa > Vanessa tameamea. The sequence goes on along the minus strand of NC_087330.1, from coordinate 9,789,871 downwards.
CACGTCTCGCTACCGAGCATTTCGTTGACGATGGTCGGCGGCGAGAGGTCTCCGCCCATAGTCGCCGCCAGGGTGTGCCTCTGGGGCCCCCACTCAGCACACTCACTCAGGGTGTGGTGCGCCGTGTCGACTGGCGCACCACACTCGTGGCAGAAGGGTGACACCTCACTCCGCCACGGACTGCAGCAGTAGGTCCTGCGCTCCGGCGGAGTGGTTGACGTTCGACTGTAGGAAGCTTAGGTGTGCTGGCATACTTGTTTCTTCTGAGCTTCCTCCGTAGCCTGGCGGCTTTCTTCGAGCGGGGTGGTCCTGGTTCCTTGAACCTTGCCCTTCGTGACGGGGGGGTTTCAGTCTCTCGCCCCCATCAGATGCCCGGAGGGCTTGCCTGCCTCCGTACAGACCGTGCAACGCATCTTGGCCGTGCATACCGTCGACTTGTGGCCGTCCAAGCCACAGCGGTAGCACAGGCCTCCCCTTTCCGCCTTCGACGGGCAGAGCGCCCTCGTATGGCCAAGGCTTTTCAACATTTAAAGCAGCACATAGGGCGCTGCTCCACTACGGCCACCTTGGCCGAGCTCCACCCGACGAGGAGGCGACCGGCAGCGGCCAGCTTCTTCGCTGCCGTAAGGGGGGCAGGTGACGTGGACCATCCCCATGAAACCGGGTCCTCACTGCATCACTCCGCACTTCACTGTGCCGGAGGAGCAGTCACCTGCGCGCGTGATCGCCACGGCAAGTTTCTCCGCGGTGACGGAGTCGTCGAGCCCCGTCACCTTCAGGTCGGCCTTGCTCACTGGCCGGACCACGTCGGCGACCCCGTCAAGCACGGTTCGGAACTTCGTCGCCGTCGCCTATCGGCCTGCTCCGCTTGAGCTCTCGGCAACTCGAGAGCCCTGGCCCCGGTCGTCGAAGCGTCGGCTGAAGGGGCGGTCTTATTCCCCTTCTTGCCCTTCTTCACCACCGTGGACCAGGTCGTCTCCTGATTCGGCGGTGGTAGTGTCGTCGCCGGTGCGACCGGGGCGCTCGACGGGCCAGCGGTGGGCGCGATTTTGGTCGCTGGTGGGGCCGCCTTCCTAGGCCTGGTCTTTTGCCCTCTCAGCCTGTCAGGCCGCCGTGGTAGAGGGTGACGGTCCCTGGGACTCCTGCGCAAGAGGAGGTCGCTGCACCCTCGCGGAAGGGAGGCGCACCTCTAAGCCTGCTAGTTGGCCCTTCATCGCCGCGCCGATCGACGTGACGATGAAGTCCTTGAGCTCCTCCATCGAAGGAGCACCTCGTGGGGTGTTGGCCGCCTCGCTCGCCACTGCCGCCGTGGTACGCATCTCCGCGTACTCACGGCGGTGGGCCTTTAGCTTCGCCTTGAGGGAGTCGATCTCCCGGCGCAGGCGTCTGTTGTCCGCGCGGAGCTTCCTGGCTTCGTCGGCCTCCGTCCGAGACGCTAGGGCCTCGACGACGCCCTCCAGAGAGGTCGCTGCGTCCTTCAATCTCTTGATAAACCCTCCTTTGAGGTTAGAGGACTTTAGTGCGACCTCTCTGATTTCGATCGCACTAGGACCAGCCTCCGCGCGCAATTCATCGGCGTTGAGATCCGCCGGGTTGGGACGGGCCGGGCCTGCAGGGGTCGGCTCTTCGGGAGATTGCACCACCGGGGGTGTCTTCTTAAATGCCCGGCTGCGAAGCGACATCTCGAAGGCGAGCTCCCTCGCCTCCTCCTCCTTCTCCTTCAGCTCAGCCCTTGCGCGGCTGAGCTCATTCCTCTTGTTCTTGCCGCGGCGGTCGGCAGCGGGTCTCGCCGTATCAGAGCCCGAGTCGGATTCGACGTCGTCGTCGAACCGGACCGAGGCGTCCGATGCTGTCTCCATGTCCGTATCCATGTACACGTAATAAGCAGCTAAAAAGCAGCTTCCCTCGAGAAGTACGTGGCTGAGGGTGGCAACTTTATAATAAAAAGGCAACAAATTTTCGGTTTTGGCCGAATATCTCCCGAACGGAGAGGCCGATCCGGGAGTTTGGGGTGTCGATGGATGCAGGACAGAGGGCCCCACAATCGCGCCGAACAACGGAAAAAGGTAAATTGCGAAATGAAAATAGGAGAAACAAAAAACGGGAAAAATTATAAAAAAACAGACAAAGACGAGTGATAGGCAAAAGTTAAAAACTATATGAGGTCTAGAGCGACGAGATAGGGTAAATTGATTTTTTGCAGAATTTAAATCGAATGTTTACGAGAATTTTTTTTAAAAAATGTACTTCCTTTATTGACTGGCCTAACCTATCGATGTGAAAGTCGCTAATTCACTCTTGATGGGTCTCTCATAAGAAGAAAATATAAATATTTTGTAATACCTACCTTTAAAAAAGGGGCCCTGCTTGCCTGTTTTATTTATACGTACTTTAGTGTTAGCTTTACATTCAATTCAACACTAACATGACGATTCCAAGTGATTTTGTGAGCCTACTTGAATAAAGAATATTTTGATTTTAATATTTGACATGGCGCACAAATCTTTTCTAAAATTATCATAAAAACAGATCCCCTTAACGGCATTATATTTAATTACCGGACGTGTCAAAAAGTGGTTTACTTGGTGGTAGGGCTTTGTGCAAGCTCGTCTGGTTAGGTACCACCCTCTAATCAGATATTCTACCGCCAAACAACATTACTCAGTATTATTGTGTTCCGGTTTTAAGGGCGAGTGAACCAGTGTAAATACAGGCCAAAGGGACGTAACATCTTAGTACCCAAGCCAAGGGTTGGTGGCACATTGGCGATGTAAAGAATAGTTAATATTTCATACATCGCCATTGTCTATGGGCGGTGGTGACCACTTACGATCAGTTGGTCCATATGCTCGACCGCTAAGCTATGACAAAAAAAATATTAGACGCGTGAAAAATTCGAATCCGTGTAAAATGTATCTAATTACATTTGAATTTCGATTCAGCGTATGCACTTCTGACGGTTATTGTCCTGCTGTCACTTGACGCTTGCTCCGTGCTCGTCGCTCAGTGATCAGTCAGACTAGACCTCAGTGTGTAACAGACATTCAACGCGAAAGGGTGTTGTTGTCGCTGCGGTAAAGAATCGCAAGTTATATATTTTTTTCTATCATCACAATTATTGTTTAATATTACTTCGATTTACCGTTGACCGTATAAATTATTGTGTTGTGTAAAGTGATTAATAGGACGCCATTTCAAAGCTGTTTTGTTGTTGTAAGTACCTCTTTTTTTACATAAAGTTTTTTGTAATTATTAGATCATTAAATAACATTATTAAAATTAACAATATTATATATAAAAAAAGGTATACTTTATGTTATATATGTTAGTAAGCCTTTTTGTTTAACTCAATTATTTTTTTTTACGAGAAGTTTAAAAAGTTTTATTTATAAGAACCCAAAGAAGTTTACAAAAGAAAAAAAACTTTAAAGTCTTTAACGTTTTAAGATTTAAGACCAAAATAAGTACTTATTTACTTTTTTTGCTCGTCAGCTGTCAATTGTAAACAACTTTAAATTATGGCTTATTTATTGCATCACCGAGGATACGTATTAAAGTTTCTGCAGCAACTGTTAAAGATCTTCAAAATATTTTTATTTTTGTTTTATGTAAATGGAATCTGACATTGAATTCGCAGAATTGCAGAAATAAGCCGCACCGAACGCTTGGATCTTGTTTCCTTTCGATTTGGCATTTCTCAATACAATTTTAAGGTTAAGATTATTTTTAATCAGTTACCTACGTTTACGTAAAATGTTAATATAGTGAGCTGTTTACTGTAGATCTGCATATCTATATTAATATTATAAATGCGAAAGTAACTCCCTGTTAACTCTTCACGCTTAAACTTTAGAACCTTAGAAGATTTTGACGAAATTGTGTTAGATAGTTTCGAGTCCCGGTGAAAAACATAGGCTACTTTTCTCAATTGAACCTTTGAGGCAGTCAAATGGGGGGTACAGTTTGTGTGCTATGTGTAAAGTATTATAAATTTCGTTCAGGTAAAGCCACAAGTTTAACTATTTATGTCAGAAATATGTCAGTTGTAAGAAGTCGGTTATGAAGTCGGTTCGTGGTGCTATCGAATCGTACCTATCCTGTCAAAATTATAGTTTATACGAAAATTTTTAGATTTGTAGTTCTCCAAAATGTTAACAGAAAATTCTGCAACAGCATATATATATATATCTTTTATAGACGAAACACACTACACATTTCATTTTTAAAAATTCTATAATTAACGAATTATTTATTTTTATTTTCACAAAATATTATACCTTACCAAAATAAATGGACCTCCATGGTCTATTTATTTTGGTAAGGTAGGACATTTTGGACCGGTAGTTTTAGTTAAACGAACGATAAATACGCGCTACATGTTGTAAGATTCATTACTCGCACTATAGGGTGAGCACAGGGTACGAAGTCAAACGAGCAACTAGTTATAAAGATATTAATTATACCAAATGAAAAACCTATTTATAGAGGAACGATGTCGAAAGCTCGGAATCACTATAACACGATTCGTTTGGTCCACGCAAATATTTGTTATGACTTGAGGTCAAATTGCTAACTGTCGACCCAGAAACAAATTGCGAGGATTATTGCAACAGTCATTTTATGCTTGTACATAGTTTTATAATATTATGATTTTGTATATATTATGTAAGTAAGAGCCGACATGGTCCAGTGGTTAGAACGCGTGCATCTTAACCGATGATTGCGGGCTCAAACCCAGACCGGAACACTGAATTTTAATGTGCTTCATTTGTGTTTATAATTCATCTAGTGCTCGGCGGCGAAGGGAAACATCGTGAGGAAACCTGCATGTGTCTAATTTCAACGAAATTCAGAGACATGTGCATCCATCACCACGTATTGGAGCAGCGTAGTGGAATATGCTCCAAACCTTCTCAAAGGGAGAGTGGGCCTTAGCCCAGCTGTGGGAAATTTATAGGCTGTTAAAGTACTGTATTATGTACGTAATATAATAATCATAAATATACGATGGCTGCACAAAAAAGTCCTCTCTAAAAAGCAGAAAGGATTTGTATCCTTTTTTATTCTATGAAGTTATTTCGATGCGGATTGGTGGATGTACGTATAGCATAGGGTTTCCTCACGATAGTTTCCTTTCCCACCAAAAGACTGAATGATTAATACACTCAAATTGAATACATTAAAACTCTTAAAAAAAAATTATACCTCGTGGACCGATGACAATAATTTCTAGAATATTTATTAGTATGTAAATTATAGAGCCCGTTTATATCAATAAAGCACAAAATGTTTCCAAGTGTTTACTTAATCATAAATATAAATTAAACACAAAAGGTTATAGCACTCATCACCATCATCATCATCATCAGCCCACATTCGTCCACTGCTGGACATAGGCCTCTCCAAATGCACGCCACTGTGGTTTTTCTTACCCCCCGTCCCGCCGTTACCATCGTCGCCACCATGACGAGGAATAGCGGGACCGCCGGGACTCACTAGCACTCACCTGGGTTTAATCTGTGATTTATATAAACTGGACTATTTGTTGCTCTCTGCTTCGCTCGCGTGTTGGGGGTTGGTTGTAAAAATATACCTTAGTAGTCATAAAAATGTACCTTATGTTCTTCTTAAAATACCAAATATCATCAAATTCGGTTCAACGAAAGAGCAATAGATAGACAGACAGACAGAGTTACTTTCGCATTTACAATATTAATATAGATTTGACAGTTCAATGATCCACCGAGTACTGTGTAAAGATGTTTGCACCAATTTTTAATGAAGCAACAAACAGGAATAAATTTGTAATCAGAGACATTCACTCTAAAGAACGTTCACTGCAGTGAATATTCATGACGTCACCGAATGCCTAACATTATTAGGTTCGGTTTCCTTATTAATTTATTTGTCACATTTTGTGTCACTTAGAACCAGAACAAAAATGGTCCCTGATTCCACCTCACCTACTTTAATGGTATGGCTTTTACTTGGTGGTAAAGCTTTGCAAGTCAAAAAACCATACTTAGTATTGTTGTTTCGGTTTGAAGGGTGAGTGAGCCAAAGTAACTAGAGACACGAGGGTTATAACATCTTACCTCCCAAAGCTTTGTTTTAACTGAGCTAATGTTTATGGTCAGTGCCTCGTTTGCCCGTCCACCTACCTTTCATATAAACATAATTATGCTTTCCAATAACATCAACTACCTAAATGAAACCTATAAAACTTTCGTATAATGCTTATATTAAAAGGTGTAAATAAGTTAATATTTTTTATAGTAATAAAGCAAATAGCGAGATTATAATAAGCCTGTTATTGTTAGTGAGGGGACTATCGAGGTTTATATTTAAAATCGAAGTAAAGGTCGTTGACTTTGTAGAAGATATTTCAAGAGGCTTGGAGGAAAAGTTAATTATTTTAACTTTGAGAATCTATCGGTATATTATTCTTAAAGTCAAAGTCACACACGACAATTAACAATTCGTTTATTCAACTTGGTGTATTTTTGTAATAATGAAATCAGTCCAAAAATACATTTGATGATAAAAAGGCGTGAACCGAATACTTGTCGTCTTTCAGACATGATATGTTTAATAATAATAATGTATTTCAAATGTTGAAAATGAACTGCTGAGTTTCTTGACGGTTCTTCTCGGTAGAATCCACATTCCGAACCGGTGGTGGTTTTACTTTTAATATAGTTTTGTAAAATTACGATTCATAATTGCTTGTATAAGCCTACTTGAATAAAGTCTATTTTGATTTTGATTGCTTTATGCCTAACCCGCTTAAAAAAATGTAGATACGCGTATTAATTATAACTATTATTACGGATAAAAAATAATATTTAGTTAATAAATAATGACTGTCATGCATTATTACATAAAGTAGGTATAAGGTTTATTTATTGTTTTAATACATACCTCTTGATAAGTAAAGGGCCATTTTGTTGTCTCTTTGGACCAATTCTTGTGCTATTTTTAATTGGGCCTTCACTTAGCTGGTCCTTTGTTACATTCTTGCTCCTCTTTTTATTACACGACTTCAAAAGGTGGAGGTTATGTTTTGACGCGAGATATTTTCGTCTTTACCTTTAAATAGTTTTGTAGTACATAAAAAAAAAACCTTCTAACGAAATATACTTTGTTTGTATTTTTAACGTCTTTGTCATTCTGAGTGATTTTTTAATAAACATTATAATATAATATGTCCAATTTATTCTAATTTTGAATTTGTATTATTTTTAACTAAAACTTAAAATGTTAAAAGGAGCACCACCAGTTAATAATATAATTAATCATTAATGTTGTTTGTTTTTTACAATTCAATAGCTTGAAAATGTTTATGGTACATTATGAAGACGTAGCTTTTGTATGATTGTGACAGATTGATAAATTGTCAACGACGACGGTACGAAGCTACACCTTCACCCGAACTCGCAGACGTACAAAAAAAATAAAACGTAAACGGTTGCTCCTTTCATAAATTATATTTAGCACTTCCAAGACATACTCAATAAGTAAAATTTTGGAAAAGAGTAACTACGGAGTTTCTTACCTGTTCTCCCCGGTAGAATCTACTTTCCGGACCGGTTGTAGCATTAAATTTAATTCAACACTGTAACATGACGATTCAAAGTGATTTTATGATCCTGCTAAGTAGGTTCACTTGAATAAAGAATATTTTAATTGATTGATTAAAATTATTAATTATAATTAATTTAGCTCTGTAAATGCACATGAAGTTATACAAAACAGTACTTTTATTAAATGTGCATTACAATGGTAAAATTTTATTCATATACCACTAATTTAGACCTTCGGCGTCGCCTGCGTTTGTGGGTGATAGGTACCCTATGTCATTTATTGTACTCCTGTGTTCGAAAATTGTCATGATGATCGGTTGAGTTGTTAAGACATAAATGCGTTTTAATAAACAAATAAGCATACTCACTTTCGAGTTTATTATATTACTTGGGATTATATACAAACATAGCGCTTACATAAGACTTTGAGATGCAAAGATATATCTTACAGCATACCCAGGAAATGCTTCGAATAGCAAGTCGATTTGCAGACCTAATTTTCAAGCTATGCTAATGTATACTTACATTATAAATGACAAAGTAACTCTAAACGTAAACTGAACTGAATTTTAATATAAAGTGAGTTTGAACCCCAAGGACCGATAGATAGATGACCTAACAGCGAGCGAAACCGCGGAAAATAGTATTACATAAAGTAAAGTTGCTTCTCCATCTATTTCGATATGGCCTCGATCAAGCTTGGCCTTTTATTTATTTGAATCCCTTTACATCTACTTAAAACATAATGTTTACTACGAATTACAAGAAGCCACCATTCGTATAATAATGGTATCTAAAATTTGTTTAAATTAGTGTCACTTAAGTTGATAGCTGCTTTTAGGATATGTTAATGTTTGTTAAGGAACGTTTACAAATTTAAATAAACGTTAAAATTTATAATTTCGCTTTACCGATTCAATGTAGAAAGTATGACTTGATCGTGTGTGTGTCACATTAAGGGGACTACATGAGCTAAATGCAAGTTTTATAATGCAAAAAAGTAAATGATCCGATGCAGTAAACCAAATGAAAAAAATATATGATAATCTTCAGGATACATGCTAGTTATTTGTTAATTTGAAAACATGATGTAATTATTTGGGTACGATAGAAAAAAATCACAAAGTTACCTCTAAAAAGATCTTTTAACAAATAATAACTACACTTATATACATACAATAATTCTGGTTTTTTGTCAGATTATTCTAAAAGCAATATACTACTTTACCACTGTGTCACTTTTTTAGTAAAATCAATAGTTTTTTTTTAAATTAGATATTCTTATTTTCGAACAAAATGCGTACGCATGTGTTCGTAAACGCCGTGTACAGACATTGCCGGCCGAGGCCTGATGCTATACAGACGTGTCGATCTTTTCGCCGCATCAATACGTTATGAGATATTTTTTTGTAATTTTAATTGTAAATTCATTGTTTCATGTTTTCTTATAATAAATATTATTCTTTCTTGTAAATAAATAAATATATTAAGTTAAAATAGTGTAGTAGTAATTAGGCATTTATTTTTTATTATATTATTTGTTATAAATTTTAATTGTGTAAATATGGGAAATATAGTGAAACGCGTGAAGAAAACTAATAAACGTTTATATAAATTAAGCGCCGAACATACATATGAACGATATTAAAAGGTAAGAGTATTTTATTAGTAATTTTTTTTTTTTTTATAAATTATTAATATTGAAAACATCTATTAGAAAAAATGTGCAATCAGTTCGCATAGAATCAGATTTTTCGAGCTCTTCTTTAAATATTTCGATAGAGTATTTGGTCAAAGTAAGGAAAACATCAACTGAGAGTGACTACATTCGATCCCCATGAACTCGAACCAATATGATATTTCTCATTAATAGTACTATGGGGCATATTTAGATACATATTTTTTAAATAGATACTTTTATAATTCATAAAAATATAATTACTAACATATATTTATTTTTTACAGAATAAAGATAGTCGAAAACAATAACACGGAAGCTATTTATATTGCGTAAGAGTTTAATTTTATCGATTTTGTTTATAATAGGAATTAAAGTTATGTATGAACTAATTTTAATAATAACAAAAAAAGTAAAGTCGTAACAAAAAAAAATTTAATTGTTGTGAACCAGAGAACTAGAATATTTAGAAGTGTCATTTGTACGTAATTCAAAAATTTTAATTTTTTTGTAACGTCCGCCTTATTGGATTGAATATGCAATTCATGAATCGTGCATTGTCATCGAGACTAAATATGTGTGCCAACTTTCAGCTCCATAGCTTCAGTGGAAGTGGGTGTAATATTGATTGCAAGATTCTAGGACGTATGTACATACATTCATACAAACAAGTGAAATAAAATAAAATATTTTAATAAAAAAATTAACACTTAATGTTTTTTTTTTGTAGTACCAAATATAAATAAAATATTTTAAGTTTAATTAAATCAGTTTTATTTTTTAATCATTTTCAAATACAAATAATTCTAATATCCTACCTATTTTTATGAGATTTATGTTAATCATAAATCTCATAAAAATAGATCTACCTAGTATGATTAACCTAGTTAACCAATGATTCAACCAAATCGACTTGACGACATTTTTTTCTAGTAAATATTTAGATGTTTTTTTTTAAATTGAATATATATGTTTTCTTTGTGAACCGATATTAATAAAACGAACAAACACTACGCTATATGTTACCCCACGGTTACTACACTACAGATTTCGAACACTTACGATTTTATTATATACATAGATTATCAAACTTTTATAAAATGTTAAAAATTGGTATGTTTTAATATTTAGTATAACAACTAATTGTGGTATAATAATATAAATAAAAGAAAAAAAGGGTTAAAAGTTTTAACTTAAAACTAACTGTCTATTTTATAGTATACAAAATATAAATAAAAATATTGTAAGTTTAATTGAATCAGTTTTATTTTATAATTATTTGTTAACTAACTTCGAAAGAAATAAAAACAATTCTGTTGTCCTATCTATTTTTTATGAGATTTATGATTGATATTACTTCGCTCGGTTTGGCGCCATCTATTAGAATATTCGGGCTTAACCTCATCACCTCGCTTAACCATTAGTTCACGGGCTTGCCGATTTTGTCGATTTTGTAAGTGTGTGCGTGCGATTCTCAAGGGCACTGAGCTCTTGTAGTCCTCTTAAACAATATCGTCGGATAAGGATAAGCCCGATCGACTCAGTGTAGAAGCACCAAAGGCTCTCTTGAGAAGCCTTAGAGCTTAAAAGCTCAAGCTTCATTAGTTGGTTGAAGAGCTTGTTTATAAACATCTGGCTATCACATGTTCTTCAAAATGTTTTCTTTTACTATCGATCACGAGATGAATTGCGCTGAAAAAATAAGTACATGAAAACTTAGTTGCTTGCAGATTTCAATCCACTATCTTCGGCTTAAATCTTCGTGTCTTGTGATCCACTGATCCATCTCTGATCATTGTAAATATCAACGTATTTGTATTGGTATGTATTAATCGTTTACTTTAAACATTTCAATAAAAGAACGACGAAAAAAAAAATTTTTTTGTTATTGATATGAGCAAGTAGGCTACCTGATGGGAAGTGGTCACCACCGCCCATAGAGAGCGGCTCTGTAAGGAATATTAACCATTCCTTACGTCACCAATGCACCACCAACCATGGGAACTAAGGCTAGCTTACCCTTCAAACCGGAACACTAAGAAGAATATTTTGTGGGTACCTATCCAGATAGGCTTGCACAGCCCAATCACCAATTAAATAATTGATACAATTAAGATTAAATCGATGACTACTGAATAGTACACTTGAGTTACGTGACACTGTTTTTCTTGTTATGATTTACAAAATCCATATCTTAGTTCGCAATTATTACACGTATGAGAACGTATTATGCAGCAATGCACCAAGCCGTTGTTTGTGTTACATGTTGCTCAAAAATCCTTTGCATAATACCTTTATCGTGTGATTCTATACGCTCTATTGATTCGAAATTGTCGCTTTTTATCCTCTAAAGCGCGTTGCAATATTTATGAATGAATTGTGGTTGAAGTTTATTGTAACTCGACTCGCTAATATACAAGATAAACAAGCAAATTTGGGTTTTGTGCAAGTCCGTCTGGATAGGTACCACCCACTCATCAGATATTCTACCGCTAAACAACAGTATTCAGCATTGTGTTCCGGTTTGAAGGGTAAGTGAACCAGTGCAACTACAGGTACAAGGGCGATGTAAGGAATGGTTAATATTTCTTACAGCGCCATTGTCTATGGGCGGTGGTGACCCTTTATCACCAGGTGGCCCATATGCTCGTACGCCTATGCCATAGGGTACGTACAATGTATTTATACCATTTTTTTTTATTAATGACGTGTCCGTGCAAAACCGGTGAGGGTCGCTACTCTTCAAGTAGTTATTCGCATTCAACTCAATGTAGGTACTTGGCTACTTACGGAAGATCACGATCAGCGATTCATCTAACAACGAGTAAAAGGCAATAAGGCTTTTATTTAATACATACATACTATGTATATTTTGAACTTGAACGTATTTTTGATCGTTAAATAAACTACACATAAAAAAACTGAGACATTTCAGATTCCTTGTCGAAATTCGTGGTTATTAAAATAAGTAAGATAAACTAATAAATAGATATACTTTGCTTATTGTTATAACAATATAAATATTGCAACGAAGTGATTTAAGTAATAAAGTAGTGTATGCGCCCCCCCCCCCCCCACACACACACACAAACGGGGAGAGGGCATGACAGAATAAAAGAACGAAATGACATTTGTCACGGCGAACAACTGTCTTACGCCCAAATCGTGCCAAATTGTCTCATGTCAAAAAGGATGAACCTGCGGTAAGATGTGCTAGTAAAATACAGTCGTTGCTGATGAATTTCTATCGCCGGTAATATGACAATCAAGTGAGTGCAATGCTTCTATATTGAAAAAATAATTTTAAATTAAATTTTTAGATCTTTTTGTTTACTCATGGCATATTTAGAATATTTGTTTTTATCTCCTTAATATATGTTTTGCTCAAAACTTAGCGTTAGCCGTGTGAACTCGAGGCGGGAAGTTAGTTGTTTGTAATTATGTACATACTTAATCGAAAAAACATTTACGACGTAGTCGCTTGCAGACGTTCGAAAAAATATACCCAAAATTATTAATAATTAAAGTCAAATACTTTGTATTCCGGTTTCTAGAGAATTTATAATGTTTATATTATAACTTAATTATCTGTATTTTATTTCGTCCTCATAATGTAAATAATTTTCATATTTAAGTTTTTAGCAGAATGAGTCTTTTACTGACTGTAATTAATTATATTTAAATAAATAAAATTAATCCTTCCACTTTATATATGATGACATTCATGTGCGAGGTTGTTAAACATGACTGTTATAAATATGATTTGTTTTTTTGACTATATCGATGACTTAGTGATAAGATTTTAAATCAGAAGTCCTTGAGGTCAAGGTTTGATATCTCTGGTGCCTGTGCCAATAAAAAACATTGAGTTTTAAGACCACTTTAATTACACCAGCGAGGTAGTCCTATAATAAATATATACACATACTATTTTTTGTCCAAGGCCACTGGGTGTTCAGGCAGCATTGACACCATGGGAGTTCGCCTACATCGCCAAATAAGAAGCTAAATATGAGGCATCAGTTTGATGCAACAAATGTATAAATACAAAATAATGTTTTATATTTGTACTTTTTGCATTCTCAAATAAAACACACGATGACGTTGAACACGATTTGGTAGTTTGGTTTCTTGTTAAAAATATATTTCGTGTTGTATTTGTTCGTCCTTCAATATGAACGTTTGATGTATACGCCTATCTTATCTGAGCGAAGCCTGTAACTAACCATTATTATAAGTATTCAAGGTCAAAAACTTTCTTAACTTTAAATATTACAAGTATCTGTTAATTTTTAATAGATATCTTTCACGAGATTATTGCGTACCATAATTGTCACTCAGATGTAGACAAGTAGGTCACAATCGTACGTCGGCCTTGACGTAATATCTCCGAAACCTGTTCTCGTCTATATAAATGAATATTCAGATGGAAAAAGTTTGCTGATTTGAATAATTTGGATATTTTGGATTTATTTCAGTGTCAGTATGTTTGTGTTTTGGTGTTCTGTTATTATTTTGTATGTTTATAAGAACATGAAACATTTATGTTGTTACTTATTATGTCACAAAGACTGAGATGGTTCAGTGGTTACAACACGTAAACACATCTAAAGGGAAACTCGCAGTTTCAAATCCATGCAAGAGCCTTGACTACCGGTGATTTTCAGTTTTTTTTCGTATTAATTTGTAGTTACTCGTACCTCGAGTTGGTTACAACTTCTAAAGTCCTATGAATTAACCAATATTAGTTATAAGCAACAAGAGACTCTATTTTAGTAGTAGTTTGTTGAACCATAACTAATCTAGAATCAAACATAAACAAAATCAATAAATATAATTATTTAAATAGGTTCTCAAAAGCACTTTTAAATTTTCATGTATCACGAAAGACGAATGCTTTAAAACTACACTTAGTGTCAGAACTACGACTAGAGGCTGCCAATCATTACTTGTCAGTTATCTAAAACAATAGCATTCACATAAATGTTTGGATAACGAAGTATATTTTATATATAACCTATAACACATTACACAAAAAAAAAACCGGTAACGACGTCGTGGCCTTCACTGGAAACGACTTCGCAAGAGATTTTTTAAAACTTACAAAGTGTTTCTTCTTTGAATCTACACAGACTGCAGTACAGTGCCTCAAATCTGGTCTATTTTTTTCTTCATTCTATACATTATCATATATTTAAGTATTGAGATCCTAGAGTTCGATAAAATATTTTTAAGATATACTTGTGAGGTATACTGTGATGGTCCCGGATTAGAATAGGACCTCCCAACTCTACCCGTGGGTGTCGTAAGAGGCGACTAAGGGTATTTAAGGCCCACTGCATATCACCTGCACTTTGGGCTACCCGCACGGTGGCGGGTAAACCACCACGACAGCATTCACAAGGAGGGTTGGTGTCAGGTAGGCGGCCGACCGTAAAATTTAAGCCAAAACCCTTAGCTGCATGGACAGTAAAAACCATACGAGTGATAGGGCTAGGGCGTACCCCACAGGCGACGCGCAGGGGCAGCACCCGGCTCCTGTGGGAAATGGACAAGGGTTGTCGCACCGGAACGGGCGGGTGCGACGTAAGAAGCGAGCTCGAAGTGTGAGAGAGTTAAGATTGAGGTGTGCAAGTTGGACTGTAGGAACGATGTCTGGAAGAGGAAGAGAGCTAGCAGATGTTTTAAAAAGGCGACGGATAAATGCAGCGTGCCTGCAAGAGACAAAGTGGAAGGGTGCAAGGGCTAGGGAAATAGGAGAAGGATATAAATTATTCTATTGTGGAAGTGATGGCAAGAGAAATGGTGTGGGTATAGTTTTAGATAGTAGGTTGAAAGAATGTGTGGTGGATGAAAAAAAAGTGAATGATAGACTGATAGCGATTAAACTGATTGTGGACGGCATGAGCCTGAATTTAGTAAGCGTGTATGCGCCACAGTCAGGCTGTGAGGAGAGCGTGAAAGAAAAGTTTTGGGAGGACTTTGATTGCCTGCTGATGAATTTACAGGATAGCGAGGAAGTCTACGTGGGTGGTGACTTTAATGGCCATGTAGGAAGAGAGAGTGATGGATATGAGAGAGTGCATGGTGGGTGGGGATAAGAAATCGGAACGCTGATGGCGAGGCACTTTTACAAGCTGCCTGTGCCTTCGACCTGGCTATAACAAACACGTGGGTTAAGAAAAAAGAGGAACACCTAATAACCTACAAGAGTGGCCACCACGCGACACAGATAGACTACTTCCTAGAGAAGCGGAGGAGTCTATGCTGTGTCAAAAACTGTAAAGTGCTGCCAGGCGAAACATTAGGTCGCCCAACATAGGCTTGTGGTGATGGAGGTTAAATTAAGTGTCTTTCCCAGAAACAGTCAAACACGGCCCCTTCCAAAGACAAGATGGCGTATGTTAGAGAATGATGAATGTGCTAGTAGATTTAGGAACCATATAGTGGAGAAAATGATAGAAATTAATGAGATGGAAGAGAAATTGGTAGATGAATGTTGGAATGAGATGGCCAGGCACAAAGAAGGTCGCAAAAGACGTGTTTGGAGAGTCGAAAGGAAAAGGTCTTATATATAGGGATACATGGTGGTGGGATGAAGAAGTGCAAAATGTACTGAGAGAGAAGAAAGTGGCATTTAAAGAATGGCAGGTTGTAAAAAATGTGAATACAAGTATAAAAGATGAAAAAAAGGAAGTTTACAAGGAATTTAAGAGGAGAGCAAAAAAGGCGGTAGCAGTGGCCAAGGTGTTAAAGACTGACGGATGTATGTGGTTGACTTTATTCTTCAATAAGTTGTTGCATGAAGAAACCATCCCTCAAGAATGGTGCAGTAATTCGCTAGTGCCCATCTTCAAAAATAAAGGGGATGTACAGGCTTGCAACAACTATAGAGGGATAAAGCTCATGTCACATACATATGTATACATATCAAATACACACATGATATGAAAGTATGGGAGAAGGTAATAGAGAGAAGATTGCGAGAAGAGAGTGAAATTACCCAAAATCAGTTTGGGTTTATGTCAGGGCGACGGACAATGGACGCTATTTTTGCACTCCGCCAATTGTGCGAGAAGTACAGACGTGCTCACAAGAACCTGCACATGGTGTTCATTGATCTCGAGAAAGCCTATGATAGGGTGCCTCGTGAAGTATTATGGTGGGCATTGAAAGAGAAAGGTTTGCCTGGGAAGTATGTGGAGTTAGTCCGTGCTATGTACAGGGGATCCTGTACCTACGTACGATCGTCTGCCGGCAACACCGACCAGTTCAGTGTGGCTGTAGGGTTGCACCAAGGGTCGGTTCTAAGTCCTTACCTCTTCCTGCCAATTATGGAGGCTCTAACGGAGGACATGCAGGAGGAGGCACCCTGGTGCATGCTTTTTGCCGACGACATTGTACTGGTTAGTGAAGATCGACCTGAGATGTATCTCAGATCTCTGCTCTGGAGAGCAGATTGGAAGATTGGCAACAGAAACTGGAGAATGTTGGCTTGAAAATCAGTAGAACGAAGACTGAATACATGTTCTGCGATTAGAACCAACACTATTGTCTTTAAACCATCAAAGAGGATGTGATTGCAATAACAACACAAACAATATCAATTTAAAAAGTACCACAACTAATATCAATTTAAGTAGTAGGACTTTGTGCAAGTCCGCCGGGTAGGTTACCCACTTATCAGATATTCTACCGCCAAACAGCAGTACCCAGTATTGTTGTGTTTCGGTTTGAAGATTGAGTGAGCCAATGTAACTACAGGCACAAGGGACATAACATCTAAGTTCCCAACGTTGGTGGCCCATTAGCGTTGTAACAAATGATCAATATTTCTTTCAGCGCTATTGTCTATGGACGGTGGTGACCACTTACCATCCACCTATACCACCCATAACGTAAAAATGAAAAATAAAAAAATAATATTTCTTTCGCAAGCCTTTTCCCTCATATAGCTCAGTGGTTAGAAGTGGTAGAATTTTTCATGTTCTTAATTTCTGTTTATAATTTATCTTGTACTCGTGAGTACAAGTATCTAATTTCATTGAAATTCTACCAAATGTTTATAAACCAACCAGCATCGGAGCCGTGTAGTGGAATTAGCTTCAAAGCTTCTCAAAGAGAGATGAGGCTTTAGCCCAGCAGTGGAACGTTTACAGGCTGATACTTTTCCTTTGTATCCTGAGCATTATAATTTGAATAACTTCAAGGCAAGGGCGAATATGTATCTGCTAGGCAAACGTGTATCATCTTCGATTGCATTAGTACTTAGCATTAAGTATGTTGGCGTTCAAGCGTTCAATTATATCTATATATGTTTATGCACGCATTGCATTGAGGATATTACTATGTATTTACACAAGCTTACTTATTTACACTGGAACATATCATTACAAATTATCGATGAATTGTGGCAGTGTAACTGTTGATCGACGTGTCAGGGGGACCGACCGAATGAAATCATCGTAACTGCAGATCTGAATCAATTCTTATTAAGAGAAAAATCCTCGTTTCCTATGTTTAACGAATTTCATATCAACAACCAATCGATTTTAATTTTAATTAAAATATGACGTTTAAATGTTCTGTCGATTCGTCGTGACGTGTAATTGAAAATAAACCATAAGATTTCTTTATGAAGGCATAAGACGTGTCGAAACCCATGAGCGCTGTAGGTATCGCGTTAAGTATGACATTCGAGATATTCTCACGATATTTCCCTAGTATTTTTACCACTTTTTAATGATTACAATGTACACGGAACGTTCTTTAAACCTAGATAATTCTTCCATTTATTTGAATTTAGTAACTGGTAACATTAAATAAGTCTCTGTACCGATATGACTTGGAAACCATTAAGAAAATAGCCTACTTATAACTCAATGGCCGGCAATGCAGCTGCAAGACCCCCGGTGTTGCAGATGCCCATAAACACTGGTAACCACTTATACAACAATTGCATAAAACAACAACAAATCTAGAACAATATATTCCAGAGAAACCGTTGACATTAAAATGTTAGAAACTTGGAGCAATAGATCTGTATAGATATCGTTTTCTCTTTATGGGTAAGCCATTTGATACATCAATCGGCTGACGTACCTTTAGTGAGATTGTGCGGTATCTGCGGTTAAGTAAGTAAAAGTGATTTTAATATCAAGCGGTTACATGTCAAATGTTTTGGAAAGCTAAATTAAATTTGAAGTGATACAAGATTATTATTAATCTACCTCGTCTGAATAAGGCTACAGATCCCGAGGTCCTACATTTAAATCCCAGGGGTCAGTAGAAGTACCAGAGTCTGGAAGAGCCAGCTCCTGCGTCTTAATTATTTCCGGTCATGTCGTATTTGCTGTCTAATGTTATTAAGAGGGTAGAGGAATGGAGATAGTACTTGTGTCTGTATAATATAATATGTCCTGCGTAGTTGACTATTCTCACTTGGGAGTGGCAGCCAAATCTACCAATATCAACTGAGCCAGATTTAAGGGTCAGAAGGCCTTCTGACCCTTAAATCTGTCTCAGTCAGGGCCACGAAGGTGTGGAGGTCCTGGATCAACAGAGGTGTGAAAGCTATAATTATTATTTTATAAATTAACTTGAACATTTTTATTCCTATCAGTCAGGTTTGACAATTAATATGCTTAATCTTTGTTACAGTAACCTTTAAAACAGTACTTAATAATTTTCCTACTAGTCGGAGTCTCTGTTGCGGCACCTCCTTCTTTTGTGGAGGCCCCAGGGCAACTGTCCCAGTAGCCCTCCCTTAAATCCGGCACTGAATATTGGTTGGTGTGTGTGTGTGTGTTTACACATGTAACACAATGTACATGTGTAACAAATCAAAGACATGATGTGGCTGGTAACAGTGATTCAACGTCCTCATAGTCATGAGTTATTAGCCATTGAATTAATAATTTATAACATATATATGTAGTTAGAGGGAAAATATATAGTTTTTTATTAATTATATTATAGAGGTGGCCTGACTGCTTTGCATAATGGTTACCTAGAAATATTGTCTTTGTTTGTTCTTGATCGATATGATCTGTCGACTTTTGTTACGTGTACTAGAATATCATAAGGACTTATGTTTCTATGAAATGTCATTAAGAACGAATAATTATGAAATACATTAATATTTAGTAAACATGTATAATTTGTTTTTAGTAATATTGAAGAATGGCAGATGGAAAGCGAGTTACCTTTAGAAAAGTCAAAATTACGCAGTCCATTAATATATACCAAACATAATATTGGTCCTAGAACACTAACTTGTGGTGAACTTTTAATGTTTTATATGTACTATTAAAACTTTAAGTAGTTGGAGCCAAACTCATTTTTAATTTAATTAGTCACCATTCGGTCCCAATGGACCTCCGAATAGTGACTGATGGATAGAACACGTAGATCTTAATCAAAGGTAGTTTCAGTATCATTGGATTTTTACGTAATTATTTTGTGTTTATAATTGAACTGACTTCCCACGCGTCACCTTTACAACTCCTCCCCCCGTCACATGTCTATGAGCAGTGGTGGCCATCTACCATATGAAGGCCGATTTGTCAGCCTACCTACATAATACAGTAGCACGCCGATTATCCGAGCGCTGATTAACCGAATAGGCAATTATTCGAATCGGTCCTAATCGTTATATAAAAAATTAAAACCAAGTATTTTTGTTTTGTTTTGTTGTAACAAGATGGAACACGTTTGATTCCAGATATTAAAATTATTATTCGGAAATTGTTGTTCGGATAATCGGAGTTTTACTGTAATTAAAAGAAATAAATAGACAAACCAGATAGTCATGATTCGCCACAAAAATGTTGACACAGCGATTCAACCCGTGACCTCGTTGGGAAATAATGTTCAATAAACAATCTCCGCGTCCCTGCTACTACCTATTCATATTGACGTGTGATTACTAAAAGCACTTAAATTGGTCAAAACAATATCATATCTCGTATAGAAGTACAAAAAAGTTTGAATATGATTTCGTAGGTAATTAAATACTGTAAATGAAATATCATCTGGTGTAAAAAAAAAACATTTATATTCAGTCTGAGGTAATATTTTTTTAATGTATGACAATTTATTATTTCGAAACTTTTATGAGACTCATATATTTTTATAGAAACTTTGATCGGATACTTTATTTAATAAGCCTTTTAGTAGAACTTTGAATGCTTATTCTACAAGTTTACAAGTGAAGCTAACACGGCTCATAATGACTCATTATTGAAAAGAAATAAATATAGAAAAGAACCGATACACAAAATCCCAAAAAATAAAAAAGAAAGAAATGTTTATTTGGAAAATTTATAGACAACAAAAAAAACTAAACAAAGTATACACCACTTAATCTTAAAATAAAACCAGTAGTATCCAGTACCAATATAAAGAAAAGCAAAAACAAAAAAAGAGATTTGATACGCAATA
Source organism: Vanessa tameamea (assembly GCF_037043105.1). Lineage (NCBI taxonomy): Eukaryota > Metazoa > Arthropoda > Insecta > Lepidoptera > Nymphalidae > Vanessa > Vanessa tameamea. Next base: position 9,769,168 of record NC_087330.1, on the reverse strand, counting down.
ACAGCAGTGTCCTAAATAGGTGTGCCATTCAGTTTCGAGTTGAGTCCCAAAACTCAACACTGATTTTCAATCGTATGTAGCTATGAAGGCCCGTGATAATCTGTCTATGTCAATATTGAATATAAATACTATAAACTAAAATAGCAATCAGTAGTTACTCTTTACTACGAATTACCCGTTCCGCGTGATTCCGTGTGGTGGAACGTTACTGCTCCTCCCACGTGAGTAGCCTGATATTATATCTACCTTATTTAATATATAGGTTTGTATATTTTTTATACAATATTAGACATCTACATGTCCTGAGATTTGCGCATTTAAACTCTTCAGCGATATGTATATTCATTATTTACACATATTTACTTTACTCTTTTGTGACACGATGTCCTACGATTACAGTTCATTGAACTTTTGGCCTTAAAATAGCCCTTTTTAATGTAATTTCGAAGTAATAGGAACCCGCATAGACATTGTATGCAAAAAATTCATACAAACCAACCCGTATGACATTTAAATTCAGAAACTATTCTATATTTAAAATTGATGACTCAAAAGAATTATTGTCCCGTTTACATTTTACACGATACATTATTTGAATATTTACTAATGTCCAATTTACCTTTATCATATTATGTGTAAACGGTGGCTGTTTATATACACGTGAGTGACACTGGAACAGAAAAGAACAATACTGTGTTTAATTAAAAGTAAGTTTAATTTATAATCCGTTCATGTTACATTTATATAACTGTTTCACGTCCAAATCAAAACATGAATTAAACTTAAAACAGCCGATAACAAACTCATAATACACATGTGTATGATATTCACGTACGTCACAATATGTATGATTATATACGAAGTGTATTAATGTGCGAAAAAGTGATATTTTTGTGATCACAATTGAGTTATTCTACATATTATGTCGTCTAGTCGAATACTTAATTTTTTTTTTAATTTGACAAGATATTTTACTTTTGAACGGATTTCAATGTTACATTTATTTTAAGCAAATCTATACAGTATCATTTGAATGATGTAAATTTTTTAATAAATAAATGCTATAAAATTTATAACGAGTTTTGATGATGACGTTAAAATTTATTCGTATTATATGGAATATTTTTAATCTGTACATTTGACTTGTATGTCTGCTATTTAAATTTAAAAAAAAAATCACGTAGATACCGATCTAACCTACGAAATAAGTAAACTTATTTCAGACTTGAATTTTGTTGGTAACTCATTCCAGTGGAAGCGTTTCTTCGTGGAAAGGTATTTTATGGAACTCTTTGTTGTGTTTGCGAATCACGAGCCACAAGAAATAGCCGTCTATTGTATGAAATACCTTCTAGACGTATCATAGCAGATATAATATGTATGTATATGTCTTAAGAAATATAATATGTATATGTACGGATTTTTTTTTTTCAATCATATTAAAAAAAGTTAATAGACAACATTCTATACATGAAAAAAATACCAAATATGGCAGCAATAATACGTGTTTAAGTTGAAAGAAATTTTAAGCTTTATTTAACTTGATAAATGTCAAAAATCGACAAGCCAACTTGAGGCTCACTAATCGGCGTTTTGGAATTGTTTCATATGACGACGAACTAATTTTGTAGAATTACGATTCAAAATTCAAGATTCAACTTAAATATTTTCATTTTTAACAAGTAACTATCTTAATTTAATTAAATTCAAACGAATTAAAAATCAATGAAAACAATCAAGCGAAGTTTAAGTTTATTATATTTATTTGACTGACTCATTCTTTTCTTAACAAACTTTATTGATCGAGAAAATAATTCTGACATGGTATAATTATATAACTGCTAGCATAAGTTTTTTTTTTTTTTATACAAAGAAAATTTTTTTAAACAAATTGTTTTTTTATACAAAGAAATTGCAAATATTTTCTTTTTATTTAGCGTATGATTCGATACATGACATAACGATAAATTGATTAATTACTAATTAAATCAGCACAGAATTGAGAGGTGAGAAGTGAAACAATAAATAGGTAACCATAAAGTGTATTAGAAAGGGCTGGCGTCTTCGTGAGAACTTCACTTTCAAGGCTTAAGGGACCGAGGGCAATGGCGCTCAATAGAATACGTTGATCTAAGATATCTTTGTAGCGTTTTGTATCGCCGTGTAATGATTCCCATCGTGCGTTTATGCAAACACTTCGCAATATTGAGATATCCAACGAGATATTTCTAATTTATATAATTCATATGATCTAGCTAATGCTTGTTTGTGATACAATGAATCTGTGTTTGAACTAAACTGGGCACCAAATCTTCTAACAAATTGAGAGTTTATCGCGATCGAATCGAAACATCGTTCGATAAAGATTGGATCGGAATATATTGTGGATCGCATCGTAACCGATACAAATACATTGAATTTGTTGACTTGAGGTTAGTTTTTGTTAGAAATAATAGAAGATGGATCAAAATAGAGATTGGTCATTGTTTCAACCTTGTAATAATACTATAACTATTATTAATGGTTACTTTCAAGTAGAATATATTATATAAAAATTGTATTTATCTAATATAACTTTGTATTACAAATGTTGGTTCTTCTCGGTAGAATCTAGGTACATCCCGAACCGGATGATGTTCTCTATTCAAAAGTGCTTATAGAAGATTACCTTAATAAAATATAACTTGATATAGATTTGATTATACAGTAGCAGTAACAGCCTTTAAATTTCCCACTGCTGGGCTAAGACCTCCTCACCCTTTGAGGAAAACATTCGCAGATATTCTACCACGCGGGCTCAATGCGGGTTGGTAGATACACATGTGGCAGAATTTCGTTGAAATTAGACACATGCAGGTTTCCTCACGATGTTTTCATTCATCGCCGAGCACGAAATGAATTATAAACAAACACAAATTAAGCACATGATAATTCAGTGGTGCCTGCCTGGGTTTGAACCCGAAATCACCGGTTAAGATGCACGTGTTCTACTATTTTATGATCTCTTTTCGAGCTCCAATGAAGGCACCAATTGTCATGGCGCTTGGCATAAACAAGTTAAAGCTTAAATGTATATAAAGTAGGCGGTTTTCTAAATCAAATATACATTCCAGATAGATAATAAAATTTGAAATCGATTCGCTAATTAGTATTTACGTAATTTTTTAAAATTCAAATTGAATTTTTATTCGCAATGGTTTGAATATATTTATATAATTAGGACTAATACGGCCATGGTCCGGCCTTGACCGATTTCTTTAATGTATATTTGATACGTAAAACGTCCAGTTAATATTTTTATTTATACATACCTACATGGTTCTGTTAAGGTCACGCCTAACTTTGGGGATTGAAGAGCCGCAATGTTCCAGTGGTGGTTAGATCACGTGGATCTTAACGTCATCAGGTCGATTGCTCTTACAAACCCGGACCTAGCACCTTTGTATTTTTATGTCCTTGCGTGCATATATTTATTTTTAAAATTATTATCTGCATGCGCCAAAAAATCTGAGCTTGTGTTTTGTACGAGCATGTTAAGTAAGCTAAATAATTACCGCCTTATGTATTAGGAGGATTTATTATAGCAGCGGAACATTTATTTTTATAATATAGTCCAATATTGCCTATAGATAATGGCGCTGTAACCATTTCTTACATCACCAATGCAACACCAACCTTGGTCACTAAGCGGTTAAGTCCCTTGTGCCTGTAGTTACACTGGCTCTCTAACCAAAATGGAACACAAACATTTTGAGCACTGCTGATTGGTGGAAGCTGTTACTTTTGAGAGAATTAACTTTATTAAACAAAATTTGGTCCAAAATTGTTTTCTGTTTTTTCTTAAATAATAAAAGTCTAGTTGTCGCGTAAATTAGCTGCCTCACGGTCGTCACCTCTGTCCGCAGTGCTCTAGTATTGTTATAACCATTAGTCATTATTAACAATGTCACTCTCCTGCCAACCATTCTAGGTTATATCTGGTATTACAAGTCGTCGCAACCTTCGTATCTAAAATTCAGTTAGAGGAAGCATAACGGGCGGGTTGATATTTACAATTAATTAAATATACGATATATGTACTTACCCAAGAATACAATAATATTTCATTTAATAATATCACTTTATTATGTAATAGGTAGCCGGACAAATGGGCTACTTTTTTTTTATGTTAGAGATTGCAAACGAGCAGGAGGCGGGATTAATCCGAACAATTCCTCGGAACATTCCCCGTGAAAAATTCTGTAGAAGACGCAGAGCGATCCAACATCTCTACTCAAAGCCAAAGAATCAAGCAGATCGGAAAGGGCTTGATCGTCGATAATTCGAGCCGCTCGCTCTTTCGCTTTCGCTCTAATGTGTGTAGAGTAGGCAAAGTCGCGATGGACGGATTTTGTAAATGTGTGCGTTACGCATACATTCGTGTTATCTATACTGTGTGTTTAATGTTTTTGCTATTTATTTAAATTAGGGATGTTATGGAGCTCCCTATCCGAAACCGAAAATATCGGATATCCGAAATAAAAATTTATCCGAAAACGCAACCGAATCCGATAAAGAAAATGTTTAATTAAGTTTTGCGTAGTGTTAAAGTTAAAGAGAGTAGTTAGTTGCTTTTTAAATATTAAATATATTTTTTTAATCTTTATTATATATTTTTGAATACCTACCTTCTTGAAAACTAGATAAAATCATAATATTACCATTTTGAGACAGGTTTGAGTGTTATTTTATAAGAATATTTTCAACAGATATAAATTCAGAAAATGCACATGCTTTTATACGTAAAATACTGAAAACATCAATAATAACTATCAAAACAAACAGACACTCGTCCTGACTGTTTGTACTGCCACACTTGCGATTTAATTAGTGTCCATCTGGAAGATAACTATAACTTCGAAAAATAATGCTTCAGACCTGTGACTACATTCATTGACACTGGTATATTGCGTTCTGAATGTCACGACATTGCGCCAATTTAGTCCACATTAGACTGACTGTTTAACATCTCGATGTGCCGAAAAAAAGTTATTGTCTAACATTACATAACGTGTTGTGCAAATAAACACCTTAAGAGACTACATTTATCACTAACACGCGGAACGACGCAAATGGAGGATTAGCATAAAAAAACTTAAAACTTATAAAAATAAATGAAGTTAACTTAATTTAGATCTTATCGAGATATAAATAGGGTAGTTATTGTATTTTATCGGTAAATGCTTATTATGATGTCGTTATCTCTAAATACGTATCCGCCAATTTAATTCACATTGTTGGAGGAGCGATTTTCTTTGACTGCAATTTGCAGCGTGGTGCGTTTACAATGCATTTAGTTATTTACGTAATATTTTGAAATTATATAGGGGAACTTGTTAATTAAGTGCCAAAATGGCCCAGCGGTTGGAACGATGCTTGAGGCTTCATAGAAAGGTAGGCCGATCGTCAAATGGGTCACCTGACGGTCATTGGTCACCAAGGGCCATAGACATTGGCGCAGTGAGAAATATTAACCACTCAATACACCACCAGTGCACCACAAACCTTGGGAACTAAGGTGTGTCCCTTATACGTATAGTTACACTGGCTAAAACCCTTCGTCCCGGAAAAAAATAACTAAATATTGTTGTTTGGTGGTAGAATACCCAGACCATTGTGCACTAATACAAAAACTTAAACGTTATTTATACAAAGACTCAGCAGTGTTGTTGACAGAAACCATCAATTATTCGGATAAACTCGATATATTTTTAAATTCCCAAATACATGTTATTCCAAATTTATAAACGATGTTTTATCTATTCTTGCGAGAGTCGGAACATACCAAACCAAACTGAATATTGACAAATGTTCCTAAACCATAAAGGAGGCCACTGTTCACTATTAAAGATTCCCATACAGGTATATAGATGATATATTCAGAAATGAAATAACTAGAAGATAGTTACAAATCCGCTTATTTAATTAAATTATATTTAATAAATGAATAAGGTTAGAAATAAAATCATTACATTTTTAATTGTGAACAGATTAGCGAGACAGATATTCCACAAATTAATATAACACCGAAAATAAAAAATCATTAATTTCAACATAAATATTTTAGTATATTTGACACCTATTTCTTATCTACGTCCATTTTTCAATTACTAAAGATAAATAATATATAATAATAAATATTGGACAACATCATATACATTACTCTGATCCCAATGTAAGTAGCTAAAGCACTTGTGTTATGGAAAATCAGAAGTAACGACGGTACCACAAACACCCAGACCCAAGACAATATAGAAAATTAAAGAACTAACTTTTTCTACATCGACTCGGCCGGGAATCGAACCCGGGACCTCGGAGTGGTGTACCCATGAAAACCGGTGTACACCCTACTCAACTACGGAGGTCATCAAGATATACATACTTTGCTTATTTTGAATAACTAAATTGATTGAATAGATCGCAGATCTCTAGAATGTAGAGTCCGAACCGCTAAAAGCTTACATTTAACGTAACACTTTTTTTTTATGAATTAATTACTGATGTTCCTTTTAAGCTTATCACTTGTGTCTGTGGGGACGACTATAGTCCAAGGCGTCAGGATCGATCCTGCGACTTTTTACATAGCAAGTTCTTGTAAGAGCCTACTTGGTTAATATACACTTAATATAATATTCACTTGGTGGTAGGGCTTTGTGCAAGTCCGTCTGGGTAGGTACCACCCACTCATCAGATATTCTACCGCCAAACAGCAATAATCAGTATTGTTGTGTTCCGGTTTGAAGGGTGAGTGAGCCAGTGTAACTACAGGCACAAGGGACGTAACATCTTATTTCCCAAGGTTGGTGGCGCATTGGTGATGTAAGGAATGGTTAATATTTCTTTCAGAGCTATTGTCTATGGGTGGTGGTGAACACTTACCATCAGGTGGCCCATTTGCTCGTCCACCTACCGATACCATAACATATATATATATTGATATATATAAATTGTCATTGCCGTAAAAAGTATATTTATTATAAGTATTATATAAGTCAGTGCTTGGGGATTATAAAGAATTTTCCATTGCAATAGAAACCGCAGAGCGCGTGCTATTGCGTCGCAATCGTCGTATCGTGTGTCCTAATCTTAACCGCTAATGTGTTTAGAATTTATTAATAGACTGCCTTATAATTTTTTATTCTGTTGTATCTCTTCTAATTATTGAAATTGCTGTTTAAGTTCTGACTATATAATTCAATTTCGATCTATGTATATTGTATATCTATACATATAATAAAATCTGTACATGGAAGATATTTGAGAACAAATAGTAGGTACTGGGGGTTCGTTTGTTACTGCTTTCACTGATGTACTGTAGTAACATATAGCGTGTTTTATTAAAATCGTTTCACAAATAAAAAAGATTTTTTTTAAAAATATATCGTAAATTTGCTTTTGTTGAAACTTTGGATTGGTATATTCCATAAAACCGTATTATTAAATGATGAAGTTTAAAAAATATACATTTCTGAGATTTAGGAATTAACAAAACCCAGGGCTTGATAATGATGAGGTTAAAGCCTTTTTAAAGAGTGCCAGTGGTATTACATCATCCCTTTGCATTTGAAAGTAAATGTACTATAAATATAAATAGTTACGACGCATATGATTTTATATTTATACCTGTTCTCCTCATTCCAAAAAACTTTTCGTTTACTTTTAAGCGAGTCCAGTCAACATTGCACAGGGCCAGCTTTATGTGGCTTTACTGAACAACGTGGAATATACATTACGCAGTTAGATAAATACATTTACTTTATAATATTATAAGATTTAAATTATAAATTTAAAACGTTCGGTTGTTTGTGGTTTGATTTTTATCGATGTTAAGCACTGAAATAAATCATATATCAAAAAATAATAATAAAATTTGTCCATCCATTTGGGAACTACAATGCCACGGCAGACTCAAAGATACACAGACGTGTTAACCATATAATACCCCTACTTTTGAGGCTTAAAGTCACGCGAACGGATTCGCGGACACCAGCTAGCACATTCAATAAATATTAAGAGACCACGAGAAATGTTTGAATACGTAAGTCGTAAGAGAATAATAAATCACAGTAATTTCCAAGTGGTTTCTAGAAAACAACATCGAAGGATTCCATGCGGCAAAAAATTACTTAATAACAGGGCTGTCGCTGGCGAGCACATCATTATTAGTACGTCACTTAGCTTACGACAACGTGTCGCGTATAAAAATCGATTTATTTAACAATGTAATATGTAATGAATTCGTAAATATTAACACACCCTTTCAACGGTCCTATTATTTAAGGATGGATGTCGTATATCACGCAAATAAAATAATTTATTGATCAAAGAAAATTAATTTATTTCCGATATTATAATTCATTTCTTGTAACGCGATCAATGTATTTGTATACTAGAGTATTTTATTCTCACCCAAACAATAAAAAGTCATATCGTATCTCACTTGTGATATATAAGAAAAAGTCAATCAAGTAAATAAGTTTCATTCGCTTTCAAGTGATTGATATAATTATATGTTAGGAATAAAAAAGTCGATGTCCTTTCTTGGGGTATATGCTTGCTTCATCCCAAATTTTTGGTTTGTGAAAGAGCAACAGCAGACATAGTACACTATAAATTAGTATATATATTTTTTGTATAATATGTCTACAAAATACAAAATCATTCATGTCTCAATCAAACGGCGTTTACCTGGCGTCCCTGCTGCTTGGTTTGAATCGTGAGCAAAAAACAATACAATGATTATATTGGCCTTGCTCATTGAGCTTATCTTGAAGCCATCGTGGCCATTATATTTTTTAACGTTTTTACTTGAATATTTATCAATCAATCATATCCATGGTTTTTAATAAACTAACTGACACATGAAATAATGTGACCATACCTTTTTGGTTATTTCATACTCCGAACTCCTCGAACACTAACTAAATAGCAGATTAATATACCTGTTAGAGACGTAATGTCCATGCCTTTGGCGGAGTATGGCAGTGTAGTTTTTATTTCCAGGCAGTGTCATATTCAAAAGTTTTAGTTTGCAGTTTAGTTTGTCCTCTTGTTATATAATGAGTTTATTTCTTGGGTTGTTGTCTGTTGATCTCAGTGGAATTCTGGTATCCTAGTCTGGTCTGGAGGATAGTAGACACAATGTTTAATTATCATTTGTATGTTTTAGCAAAACGTGTCAGGCTTACCTAAGTATTCAAGACTACGTTTTTGTAAAACCAAACAATACGTGATTGACGGCACAAAATAAGTAAGATATTATTAGAATTAACTAAACTTATAAAGGCGAAAGTAAATTCTGACTGTCTATTTGCTGCTCTTTCAACACTGAACCGAATTTGATGAAATTGGTATGGAGCTCGAACTCCAAGCTTTGGAGTTTCTCATGCCTAACCAACCCAAAAACGTGAGCCAAGCCGCGGGCGACAGCTAGTCATCTATAAATACGCAACAACGCACACATAACCGGCCACAACTGATTTTAACTCAGTTTATTCTTCCTACTCGTTAATAACTATCGCGAAGAAGAACATGATACTGTTTTTACAATGTCAGGGTCGAATGTCTTACATGGACGAGGCGGTATGACATCAGCTCGACCGACATTTTTTCACTTGCTAGTTAATGCTTAGGCCAGTGGGTTGGAGTTTAGAAGACTTGAAGCTAGACGGAAAATTAACGGATCAAGCAATCGTGACGAAATCGTCCTGTATATCACCGAGAAAACTACCACATCTGTATCCACCAAGACGCTTTGGCGGATAGTGAATACCTTCGGCCACTTGTGGGATAATACAGGCTAATACTTATGGGTTTAAAATACACACCCAAAAATAAAAATAAAACACATCTGCTATAATAAATATTACACAATAAGAAACCACATCTTCCATAAAAACTATAACATAATGTAATTTGTATAAATTTCAAATTCGTGTTTTGCATACCCTACTTTAAAAATCTCCTCACGTAACTGCTATCGCTGAGTTTTATTTGAATCGATCGTGTCTACAAGGTTTTCGTAAATAATATAGTCAATGGAATATTTGAAAAAGATCTTTAACCTGTATAATTATGACCTTAAAAAATAATGTTTTCAACGAGCAATACGTTTTGAGTCTTGCGGACTCGTGTTGCAGATTTTGATTGAAATTTAAAAATAATACAAATCGATCCGATTGGTCGAAAAAAAGTAATACTTTTGTTCCATTGGTTCGTTTCTCGGTAGGATAATTCGAGATATTTCTCGGAATTAATCTAGAGAAGACGATGACGTACGATTCTTGTATTTTATAATTGTTCTAACTTGATATTTATCTTAGTAAATATGTATATAATGTCAATAACGAGAAAGGGTAATATAGTATATAATTCCTTCTTGTATTATATGCCGTTCATCATTTGTTAACTTTGACATATTAATATAACTTTATATATCAAAGGGTATGCATACATAATGTTTATTTACTCAATATAAGACTACAGAGACGATAAAAAAGCGTGTAGTGTTCGTTCATTCGCATACAGGATAAATAATAATTAATTGCATTTGATTGGTGGAAAAGATTACTGAGTTTCTTGGCGGTTCTTGTCGGTTATTGTCGGTAGAATCTACATCCGGAACGGGTGATAGCTTTACATTTCAGTTAATCTTGGTATCATGTTCAAGAGTGCATTTACGCCTACATGCATGAATAATTTCTTGATTTTTGATGTGTCAAAATCTTAGCTCGGTACATGGTAGAAACTAACTGAGACTTTGAGCGTCCGACGAGTAAGCGTAAGACTTCGGAAGTCAGATGTCGTTAGCGTAACTTGGTTTGATCAACATCATTCTGCTTTATCTATGGCAGTTAGTGGAAACACATGTGTCAGAAGTTTATATAACCCATTAAAGTGTCATCTTTCTTTCAGCGAACATAGGATGAATTATTACCACAAATTAAGCACATGAAAAGTCAGTCATGAATGCAATTTCCAGCTAAAATTCATAATTTCGGCTCTTACTATACAAAAATTAATTATATTGAAATGTTTTGAACTAAGTCCTAATTAAAACCTAATCAGATATTTCTTGCTCGCTTACTGTTAATATTATTCTGATGGACAAATCTGCACGCCATTCTTATAAAACTAATTGATTCTTGTATTACATTGTCTAAGTAAATTATCTCCTCTGTCCCCATTCCGCCATATTGAGACCCGAATACACAATTAAAATTATATTCTTAGCTATAGATGTGTTTAATTATGTGTTTTGTTTGTGTGTGTGTATAAGGTATAATTTATAACAATAATACTCTGAGCAAATAAATTGTAAATAAAATTCGAGCTCGTATAAAAAATCCCTTACTTTTTCTTTAGACCTTAATTTTTTGAAGTCCGTTAATTAAAAATTAAATATTATCCAAAAATATTAAGCCAGTAGATGTTCGACTGTTGGACACGGGTCTCCCTTCTTCTTCAAAGCGGAAGGTTTGGATTTTATCCCACTATACTTCTCAAATTCGTGTTATTGGTTTATATAACATTATTTACCTATGAGAGGTTTATATAAGAACACATAAAAACTGGTCGTTTTTTGTTTTCCAAGTAGTGTGCCCGGCCAAAGTCTAGATTAACGAACAGATATATTGTGTTCAGATTCAAAATGATTACTTTGTCTGCAAAATGCTGATTGCTTATTAAATTAACTATTTCGTTAGGTTAGATTAGACTTTTTAAATGTACTGGAATCCCCAATAACAATTTAACTCAGGACGAATATTATTTCCATGCTTTTGTGAATTTTTTTATCATCTTTATATATATAATCGTATGTTGAATAATATTTAAATGTTTTAATTGTCAAAATTAAGAATACGTGAAATTAAACAATATTAATAAAAAACAATTAAACTCAGTGGATATCAAAAGAATTTCAAATTACTCCATACATTAACATTTAAATACAAAAGCGCTTTAACAACTAATTTTAATGACATTTAACAATCTGCTCCGGTTTCAACCGATGTAAACATTACTGCTTCGCCCCATGAGTAATAATGTGCCATACAGTTTACCTCAATAAAACTATTCGAAGGCTATTTGAAAGAAACATATTTTTTTCTAATCAGACAAATATATTTGAGAAAAGGATACATTTGTGAGGAGCTTTTAAAAGGTTAGAAACAGTAAACGATCGCCTATCGCTTACGTATTCGTTCGAGTTACACGCACAGGGACGCTCGTTATCACATTATCCACTAATGCGTACGTCACATCCGGGATACGTGACGTAAACATTGCATTGTTAACCTAAACGCGGCTTATTGTGAACACTTTTATTGTACCTACATTATAATCCGATCGGCTGGATACAAATTTGCAGCTGATCGTTTTATTTTAAATAAATGTTTCAATGAATTTGATAACTCAGTACGCGAAAATACTGACCAGTGAGGATATTTTGGGTACTCCGGGATTCCCCTAAAATCATGACGGTCTAATTGAAACCAAGGGTACCTCTGAGTTTTCATGGGCTGTATAAATCATTTAACCTCCACAGTATCTTACAAAATAATTATTTTGAATAAATAAACTAATAATGATGTGATGCCGACTGTATCTTACATCGGTCTTAAAACAAATGATGCAGAGAATGAACAAAAAGATCAAAACATAATATTTAAATTTTAATTACGGGTGTATGCACCTACTCGCTTACGTCAACAGCACCAGTCTCAAATGTTATAAAACTTTCCATTGTTAATACCCCTTCGGGATGTTATATACTAACAGTTGCTTCACAATATGTTTACAACAATATTACGTATATTCACTATAATATAATTTTTGAAAGAAACGGTGACCATCATTATATAGACACGAGGAGGAATGTGTTATGGAAAATCAGAAGTAACGACGGTACCACAAACACCCAGACCCGAGACAACATAGACAACTAAGGAACTTTTTTTACATCGACTTGGCCGGGAATCGAACCCATCGTTTACCCATGAAAACCGGTGTACACACTACTCGACTACTGAGGTCGTTAGTTATATAAACTTATTCTTTTAAAAAACTTGAAGCTAATGTGAAAGAAAACATTGATAAATGCAGCATATTACTCCACACGAGATTATATTGTTGATAAAAAAGCGTGGACTTCGTATTTCTTGATTTCAAGGCAGGATGTATAAAAATTTAATTGTATTTTACTGACATACAATGTAATTAAAATAGTGGAAAATAGTAACTCCTGAGTTTCTTGCCGGTTCTTCTCGATAGAATCTACTTTTCGAACCGGTGGTAGCTATTAATTGAACACTATTACTTGACGATTCAAGAGTGCTTTTATGAGCCTATTTGAATGAACAATATTTTGATTTTGATAATAAATAAAATCATATACAGCCTGCTTATACTGAAGACCCAGCTTCAAGTAAATAGGAACGTCAAATAATTAACAATATTTAATATAGTTTACAATATTTATTTTTCCAGCTTTTGTTACAATCATCCATTATCTTCCGCCTTTCAACCCCGATTAACAATTCCCATGTCCAATTCAAAAATATTCTTCCTCTACTTTTATTATAAAAAATGTCAAACCAAAAAGTATTCATCACATTTATATAATTCTGTGATTGAATATAACTCAATAGCTAAAAGCTATACAACCTTAAATGATTATTTATAAATATTTTATATAAAATAATTTATAGGCTTACAATACATACACATCAAATGATGTTTTTGCATGATGTGTAACAAACTTATATTTTAGTGATTACATAAATATCTATCTTTACTAATAATTGAGGATTTACTAGAAAATGTAAAACTTATACCTAAAGCGCGTTTTGAAGAAGGTGTCAGTACATAATATTATTATATATCATACAAAAGCAGCAGCTGTTTGTTATTTCGCCAACTTTATGTTACTGACGTGACAAGTTTCATTTCAAGAATTTTACAAATAAAAAAAAATCATTGTCAATTTAAAACTAAACCTTTAAACCTTGACGCCATTTTTTTTTATTTTTTTTTTTCACGTACGTTGATAACTTGCTGTAGGTACTTGACGTATTGTCACCAGTAAGTGTGTTCACAATTTCAGATCGAATTCTTACATACATAAAACATAATCAGCCTGTAAATTTCCCACTGCTGGGCCAAGGCCTCCTCTCCCGTTGAGGAGAAGGTATGGAGCATATTCCACCACGCTGCTCCAATGCGGGTTGGTGGAATACACATGTGGCAGAATTTCGTTGAAATTAGACACATGCAGGTTTGCTCACGATGTTTTTCCTTCACCGCCGAGCACGAGATGAATTATAAACAAATTAAGCACATGTAAATTCAGAGGTGCCTGCCTAGGTTTGAACCCGAAATCATCGGTTAAGATGCACGCGTTCTAACCACTGGGCCATCTCGGCTCAATTCTTACATAGTAAGTCATAAATTACCGTGTCAAATTTAGTTCTATAGATTTACTCTTGAAGTTTGATAGACGTTTGTCAAAATAACTATTCTATAAATCATGACCGTATGGTCTGATGGCGAGAAACAGTTTTTTACTTGTGGTACAGCTTGGTGCTGGACTTTGGGTAGGTACCAGCCACTCATCAGCTGTTCTACCGCCAATCAACAATAATTAGTATTGTTGTTACTACAGGCATAAGCGACATAACATCATATATCCCATCTGCCTATAGTTCCCAAGGTTGGCGGTGCATTGTCGATTTCAGGAATGGTTAATATTTCTTACAGCGTTAATGGGACGTGAAAAACACTCACTAACAGGGCCCTAGTTGCCCGACCGCCTGCCCTTATAAAAAAAAATACAATTTAAGCTGAGTGGTTACTAATTTTTCGAGTCAAATTACTTTGTAAGGTAAAGCAATGGACAATTTTTTGCATGATTTAGAACAAAAATATATGCGTTTTATTTCTGTTTTAGACGGGAAAACAGGACACACTAACTTTAGATCGAATGCCAATGAACAGCCCAATAACTGTGACATTATGCTTAGATAACTAGACCAACGAGGCAATTAGATAATGTATAACATTAACAGCCTGTAAATTTCCCACTGCTGGGCTCAGGCCTCCTCTCCATTTGAGGAGGTTTGGAGCATATTCCACCATGCTGCTCCAATGCGGCTTGGTGGAATACACATGTGGCAGAATTTCGTTGAAATTGTACATATGCAGGTTTCCTCACGCCGAGCACGAGCTGAATTATAAACACAAATTAAGCACATGAAAATTCAGTGGTACTTGATGTACGCGCTCTAACCACAGGGCCATCTCGGCTCAGCCAATGTATACCTATTTTAAAACTTGAACCAAGAGTGCTATTAAAATTAAACGTCTTAATACATTAAGACAGAGCGCTCGGCGGAAGTTAGTTTAATTATCGTAACTCGCATCTCATTATCGTATAATAACGTGTGTGTGAAGTGATTTAAAACAATTATCAAATTTACTAACGGAAGCAGCACTATGCATTATAGTGTTAAACAAAAACGAGCTACAATGGATCTTGATGAAGGTCGAATGTAAATCACCACCGAATTATAATAAAGTCACGTTAACTATAATCATAGTGTTATGTGTTTAAAGATTACTTGAATGGTTGGTCCCTCGTGTAATTGTACATCCGAATAGGTTCACTCGACCTTGAAACCAGAATAAAGTAATCAAAATTTGGCGACACAATAACTAGATAATGGAAGAGTATATCATATCCCAGCAATTTAGGTAAAAGCAAGTATAATTAATAAATTAGCTGAACATATACCTACAGCCTATTCCAATTGGTGGTAGGGCTTTGTGCAAATCCGTCTGGGGAGGTACCACCCACTCATCAGATATTCTACCGCCAAATAACAGTACTCTGTATCGTTGTGTTCCGGTTAGCAGGGTGAGCGAGCCAGTGTAATCACAGGCACAAGGGACATAACATCTTAGTTCCCGAGGTTGGTAGCGCATAGGTGATGCAATGAATAGGTATGAATATCTACTCCACTAGCTTGAAATTCATATACAACTTCTTATATTGGACAAAACACTCGAGCGAGTGACCGTTATCGAAGCAAGTAAAACATCACGTAACGCGTTGCATTCAATAAAAATACCGTCACGTCTGACACACAGTCGATGCATTTTGTCTTCAATCGACTAAATGTTTGACTCTTAACTCAATAAACACGCCGATTCGCTTGTTTTGCGTTTCGCGTGGATGTTGGAGAAAAAGACGATTCTTACCTCTTGGAAATGGAATTGGAAATGGAAAATTAAAAACATAATCTGGGTAGACGGTGCAGCTATAAACTTACATACAAATATTTACACACTAATACTGATATAAATATATATATTATATATGACTATTATGTACTGAAAAGTATTATAATATAATAAAATGTTCCAATACAAGACAATTTATTTAAGTTTTCTAAATTATAATTTACGTAATAATTTTGACAGATTTTCAAATATAGAAATTGATTTTGATTGTTTGAAATGTTGTTAAATAAAAAAAGAGATAGTTCCTATCCTGGAAACTGAATCTCTTTTTTTATTTATATCTTAAAGACACGTGCAAATATGCCGCACGCCGCGTCACTGTGTCGGCAATTTCAACATGTAAAATATTACATATTTTGTGACTGTAATTATGGTAACTTAAACCTGAGTCTTAGAACCGAAATAATACCGATCAAACTCTCCTCTTGCAAGTATGATTTTTTTTTACAATACGCAACCGGTAACGCTAAAGTGAACAAAATTTTAATAATAAATTTCAATTAATTTGAGGTTTTAATTTTGAATGAATGTAATGACCAACAGTTGTCAAATATGAAACCACACCACTATGTTACTATGTTATGTTTATTTTTGCCACTAAAAAGTTAGTTTATTATCTGATATTATCACGGTTTCCTTTCATTAGATAAGTACGTACAAGTACCTACCTACAAATCAAATCAAAACACCTTATTCAAGTAGGCTTTTACAAGCACTTTTGAATCGTTATTTTACAGAACTATTTATTTAAAGTAAGATACGAACGATTCGGAATGTTGATTCTACCGATAAGAACCGGCAAGAAACTCACTAGTTACTCTTTTAGATTATGTTAGTTAAGTACAAATATATATAATATATCCTGCTTGAAAGTCAACAAGTATTATTATCCTACTAATCCTTTTTTTATCATCTTAATATCGAAGAAGTAAAATTTGTTTGTGATTTGTTTATTCAATTCTGAATTGTTTTCACTGGTAGAAAACAATATTAGAACATTGGTATAAATCATATTTACATAATATAATTTTCCTTACTAATAAATTGCATCCGAGCAAAGCCGGGATGGGTCGCTTGTTAATAATACATAAATATAACGGCTTAAAATTGCAAATGGAGTTATTTGCATGTTAGAATAAAAATATCGTAACCTTACATCTATTATTTGTTTTTAAGTTTGTTTGTTTGAATAATATTTGAAACATGTTAATGGCGATTTGTTTAAACTTCGTAATATTTGCTAACTTTCAATACAATACTTAAGGTCGCCGGGAATTCCCAGAATTCTATTGTTTTTCATATTAAAAAAGTAAACTGTAAATGTCCCCCTCCTGGGATATCATCTCCTTTCTACATATAAACATACACATTATTATATTATGCGTATATCATGTTAATTCCATATAGCGACATTACTTTAATTGCTTTTAAATGTACATCGTAATTTTATTTTGATGTCAGTACATTGACAGCTTATATAACATGTTTTAAACTTAACAGTTAGGTTAGTTAGTTTGTATATAATGTGTGTATATATACAATGCTAATGTGTGTATAATACACACAGCCTAACGAAGCGGACTCATCGCGATTACATTTTTGAAGCATGTAAAGGCAAAAACTGAAAAAAATATCGTCTATTTATTATAATATTGCCGTAATTACCTATTTTAATAATTTAACAAATCATACTTATAAATAAAATTAGACAGTAATATCACTTTCTGGGTAATCAATTTGTTAGATTATTATTTTATGTAGTTTTACTAAAAGCTTGCTGCTTGTTTCTACTCGGTAGAAACAAATGATATCTCGTCTCAGAATCTGATTTATTTTAATTTAAACGAGATTTTATGTATATTTTGATAACTATTGCTGAAATTTATTCATCTTACAATCATTATAACTTCAACGCGTCTGAGATTATTTACTGATTATGCCCGTCTGGGTAGGTACCATCCACTCATCAGATATTCTACCGCCAAACAGCAGTACTCAATATTGTTGTGTTCCGGTTTGAAGAGTGAGTGAGCCAGTGTAACTACAGACACAAGGGACATAACATCTTAGTTGCCAAGGTTGGTGGCGCATTGGTGATGTAAGGAATGGTTAATATTTCTTACAGTGACATTGTCTATAGGCGGTTGTGACTACTTACCATCAGGTGGCTCATTTGCTCGTCCGCCTACCGATAACATAAAAACTAATTATTTCTTATGAAGAAAATAATATTTCAAGCTCCTAAGAGTCATAAATAGGAATAAAGTAAGCCCCCTTTACTGATCGTACGTCTAAAGCCGGCGTCGTACGGTCGGTGATTAAACGAATTTATGAAGTGATACAATTTTGGTGGATTCGACAGATACGAGTCTGTGTCAGCACGGGTGTCATGCTTGCTTGCGGCAGATTAGCGTGGGCTGGCTTGAGCATTTCCATGTAATCAGCAATGAAATCCAATGGAAACGATGCTCACGTGTTTTCCTCCTCTTATAACCTGGGTTCCTTAAACCGAGGGGTGAAGAGGCATCTTGCCGGCATGGCGAAGGTTGCTAGTTCAGTTCATTTTTCCTGACTGTACTGGCCTTCTTTGCGTTTGAACTCCACCACCACTGACCATCAGACGGAGTGGAGTCATATGCCTAACTGATAAATATAAAAAAACAAATACGTGTGCGTCTCAGGACGCCCGACAGAAGTGATAACTCAGTGAGAGAGGAGGAGACTGCCTACCGTATGCGTAAGAGAAAGGGAAGACTAACTGGTGCCGTAACGCGTTACATTACGAAGCGATTACCCTACCATAAGAATTTATCACTTAAAAAAAGACCGAAGTATTAAGTTGCAAAGGGTGGGTGAACCAGTGGAATTAAGAGCAAGAAACATTCGTCATGTTGGCAGAACTGTGACTCATCGACTATGTTGTCTATAATTAAAGGTGTTAAATGTATCATTGATTCGTGATACTATTAATATTTAACACCCATTCATGTTACAATTACCCCTAATACTAGTCACGTAAAATCGTACTAAATATTTAATTACAGATAGCAATTAATAACTTCTAAGTAATTTCTACTGCTTTAAATGTAAATAAATTATAAAATTTAAATAGGTATATGGAACAATAACTGATTATGTGATTGGAATTGCCATATATATCTAGTTCACTTGGTTGTAGGGCTTTGTGCTACCGCTGAACATCGAGTAGTTAGTACTGTTGTATACTTTAGCCCAAAGCACATATGTACATAACATCTTAGTTCACAAGGTGGCACAAGGGGCCGCATTGGAGATGTAAGAAATGGTTAAAATTTCTTACCGGGCGAATGTCTATTTGTGGTGACCACAGAAATCAGACAGCTTATTTGCCAGTCCTTAAAAATAAGTTATGTGTGCTTACAACTTTTTTTAAATTGGAATGTTATGGTCAGTACACATTAATTTTATTGTCTATTAAAAATAAGGATAAAAATGGCGGAATTAATTTCGTGGCATAAGCCTTGACCAAAATTGTATTATTTTAACGAAAAATATTAAAATGTTAATTAGAATAACTAGGTACATAGTGATATAATAATTATTATTTTATCTCTAACATGTATATTATTCATATAAAATAAATAATTATATCTGTTTTGTTTTTAAAATATAATGTGATTATTTCCAAAATCAAGAAAATTGCACTAGAGGGCCAATTTTTTAAAATTTTGTACGGTACCATCTGAATAAATGCCATATTCACAATTTATTAAACCGCAAAAACTTTTTATTTATGGTTTCATGTTGAAAGTAGAGATAGCCTGTGTTATTAAAACGTTTTAACAACTTAGATTCCACGTTTGGCGCATAGACGATTTAAGAAGTGGCTCACACTACTTACTATGCCTCTGTTCATGGGGGAAGTTGACCAGTTACCATCAGATGGTCCATTGCTAGTCTGCTATTCAAAATAAATAATAATTTAAACGTTATTTTCAATTTGAATCCTTTAGCGTCAATATATATAAGATTACCAAACAAATATACGAAAAAGCTATTAATTCTCAAATGAATTTAGTATTAATTTGTGAATAAATTATTGTAATAATTTTCTTTTACCAAAATAATGCACTTAAACTCTCTATCGCTGTATTTGATATGTAAATTTTATACCATAAATAACTTGAATTCCAAAAGAGTAATAGGTATTTAATCTATGAACCTCTTCAGTTACCCGTGGCAAGAGTTTCCTTCTCATTACACTGAAAGTACATCATCATTTATTTAACTTACTTTTTTTCATTTATTAAACACGAATAATCAAAGGTGTTTAAATAATCTTGTAACGTAAGTTTCCTCTATGAAGGTCAGCCCTTCGATCTCATTCACTAACAAGTTTTTTTAATCTGTTTCCTTCAAGCGTAATAGCGATAAATATGTACGCATTATTTACATAACTAGTTGTTCTAGTTGATCACAATTATATCCATCTTCCGTTGCTTATTAATTTGCTAATAAACATAACATGAACATCCTACTTATACCTACTACGAATACGAAAAGGAGCTTGTTTGATTTCAACGTTTTTGTTTTTACTTCTTAACTATTTAACGTTACCGTTAACATGGGTACAGAAAAGGATAAACAAAACGTAATATCGGCCCCTTCCCTCCTCCAAACATGGTGGTAGACTCGCGTCGAAACTAATAAATTGTAAATGTTAACGTCAGCCTCCTTGTATGCTTTTTAAACAGTAGAAACTGACTTATTCTGAGGCCTGCCATGCTTAATTCAATCTAACACCTCTCATTGGTAATATTAATGTATATTTTATGTAATTATGTATGTGGAATGTAACTACATATAATATATCTATAACTGCATATTGTATTTACGAATTAACGCTACCGCAGCAAAAAAAAGATCATTAACAGAGCAAAAGGCATAGACTTAACATAAATAGTATAAAATACATTTGCAAAAGATTATAAATGTTCGTAATAAAAAAAAATACATGAAAACAGAAATTAAATATCGAACAGCACAACATGATGTAATCATTGTTTCGCTTCGAGAAAAGCCTTCATATCTAATACTAGATAATAACTAAGTATTAATCTTTAATATATACGGTGTTCTTCGATTCACTTCCTGGAGTCGAACGCGTGACCCCTCATTAACAATAGATTCTGCATGTGTTTAACCAAGTGAAACGTAAAACTTCGGAGCCTACTTCTGATTGATGATGATGATGATCTTCGGAGTGATTCATAAGGAAGGTTTTGGTGTATAATTAATTAAGATTTTGTTAAAATTGTATGAAATAGTTGTCGGAAAAATTATGCCGACTAATGCAGATGTATATAAATTATATCAACATTTTATGTACACTCTTATCCTACCCGTGCGAAGACGTAAGAACATATATATATATATATATATGTTATGTCGGCTGGATCACGGATGTGATTTGTGTTGGAGATAAAACTCCTAATGTTTTAATTTTTCAAACAATTATTATTATTATTTTCAATCAATTGCCTTTTTATATGTTTAAAATGAGAATGATATTTTAAATGTATATTATGTAAAAATTATTTTAATATATAAATAGAAATACTACTTATTATTTTAAGTTAGTGTATAAAAATATTCTAAATAATACAGTCAATTTAAATTAATGTAAAATCAGCCCGTGCAGATATTATGAATTAACAGATACCGTGTAATATAGTATTTTAGTTAGACATGTTTGTTAGTAATATATTTTATAATTCTGCATTTCTAAAAAAATATTTATGTCTGTCATGTACTATCAGATAAATAATATTTTGACAAAATAGAATTATGCAAAATGTTAAAACAAAGCATTCTTTATAATACACTATGTGATTTTATAAATTTAGATAGATATGTTATGATTTTCTTTGCTTAATAAAATGCTAATTAAGTTTCTGTTTTAAATTATGTAACTGCATTTATTCATTGCAATTTATCTATTTACCTGTTTATTAACATGAGAGGTAACAAAATAATTCCATAAAGCTGTTACTTTTATTTTACTTAGGTATAATAAAAATATATTAATAAAACAGAAAAAATGTATTTGACTCAAAGTATATTTATTTGTTCAAATAATTTTCACATAAATATAACTGAACTTAATAAATAAATAAATAAGCTGATTCCATTTTGTTCTCATCCTCAGTTGATTCCATACTAAGGCATGAGTAAGGTTGTATGAGCATGGAACACTTGAAGCGTTAGGTATTTGTCCTTCCCATCTTCAACATATTATTTAATGCTAGTTTGGCCAAGGGAAGCTAACCATCAGCGCCCGATCCTTTGATAACTGTCCTTATCCAGAAAAAATGGGGTATAGTATCTAAAAGAAATGAGCGATATATTAGATTAGATTTAAGATAGGTATTTATAGATAACTATGTTTCGGTTGGTATAGTGCTGCTTTTAAACAATATACTGAAATATTTTAAGTTCGCACTGCAGTATAATGTACGAAGAAGAAATTAATAATATCGAATACGTTGACGAAAAGACTGCGCATCCATTTTATTTGTATATATCTTATTGCTCTGGTCAATTCGATCGTTTGCTAAGACGAATTTAATGAAGGTTTGTTTTTGTAGGATAATCTGCTTCAACAAACACAGCTTTCTGTAGTCGAAAAGTCCCTTGTATCATAGACTAAGTCATTTTGTGTTAAATTCAAAATGGCGGCTGTAAGCTTGACATATGTCAATGTGAACTAACAAACGAATGATTTTAAATCTTAACGCGTATAAATAATCATAATTCGTGCTTTTTTATTCAGGTTATAGTTTTTTTAACTTCAGAATAATTCATTGTATTAAAGTATTGTTTAAGAGTGGCTTTAATTAATACATTACCACGGAAACGGCTGACAGATTATGAATACAATTCAAACAAAACATAAGGAAATTATAATTTAATATGCGTACAGCTAGCAATATTTACATACGACCTTTTAGACTATAGCGATATTAGCGTCTCTGGAAAATCTTCCAATTACAGTTTCCTTAATAATTCTACCCACAAAACAACATCTTAGTCCATAAGATGGATGCTGGTACCCACTTACCCTCAGGCGACCGATGTACCCCCTATATTTAAAGAAAGGTCTTGTGATTCTAAAGAAAAAGACAATAATTGTTTAACTAAACACTCTTAACAAAGCCGATTTACTCGTCTGCGTCATAATGTTGTCACACAAACACGTTTTTTATTTATTAATTATAAACATTTACAATTTTGCTCGGTTTTTCTGAAAACAATTTGCTTCAACTTAAGTGGTTCTATGAAGGTCCGAGTTCTCTGCGAAACTTGAATATTTATGTTTATTCTTTATGTTTACTGTTTAATATTATATAAATAGATCATTTATAACAAGAGATTATTTTGATCTGCAAAAATTTGATATAAAAGTAACAACTTGCAAATGCTGGTCAAAGATCTATAAGGTTATGGAGCTTATTCCACCACGCAGCTCCAATGCGAATTGGTGGAAATTGATTTGAAAAGTAGCACGTGACAAATTTTCATTCGTAAGATAGACTTTAAACACAAATTAAGCACACGAAAACTCCGTGGTGCTCGCCCGGGTTTGAATTCGCAATCTCTGGTTAAGATGCACTAAGGAATTTTAGGTTTATAATATTGTATTGTTACTTATTCTCACGTCTTTGCTTGTAGTCATGGTGTCGAAGGAAGCAACCTCATCATGGCGGCGGGCTTACAACTGCGCCTGCTGCTGTGGAAGGACTACCTCATACGGAAGAGAAAACCGGTTAGTATAATATCGTACGAGAATATCCTTATCGTCCTTACCGAGTATGCGAATAAGCATTTCCTATCATCATTTAAAAATTTTAAATTAACTTGGTTATTTTTATTTCTATAAGTATTTGAAACGGGATGTTTACCGTGTTTTTTTTTTGTTGGAGCTCGATATTTCGACATTATCTACGAATTTCTTGTTCACGAGTCTCGTGTACAAGCCATTCCTGTTATCGTAATATTAATAAATAGTAATATAAATATAAATAATAGTAAATACTTATAATAATTTAAAAATATATAATATTACACACGCAGAAGCCAAAACGTAAAAAAAATATGTCAAAATGTTCGGCTTAAGTTAATGCCAAATCCGGCTTTTGTATTTTAGGATCTGGCAACACTATTTCCTACAATCCAATACATTTTGTGTGTGTATGTGTGTTTTTTTCTATTTGAAAGGGACTGAAGGTCACGTCTTTGACGTTTCAATAATATTAAATTATGACCATGGAATGTTAAGGTTTTGATTTGAAATTATGTTTTTCGTATTTGAAACGTATGAATGAAAGTCTGCAATTATAATTTAATTTGTTATATTATTTAAACTTAAAAATAATAAGCTACAGAAAAGGTCATTGAAAAAAATTGAAAATATTTTCAAAGGTCCGTCAGCGTACTCCAATTTAAAGATTTATTTATTCTGATAAGTAGTTACACAATTACCATGCTTCATCATTGCATTTACATTTTTTTTTTTTTATTAGGTTGGCGGACGAGCAAATGATATTTCGTACAGCACCATCGCCTGTAGACGATGGTGCTTTAAGAAATATCACCCATTCCTTTCAATACGCCACCAACCTTGGGAACTAAGATGTCCCTTGTGCCTGTAGTTACACTGGGTCATTCCCTTTCAAACCGGAACACAACAATACTGAGTACTGCTGTTTGGCGGTAGAATATCTTATGAGTGGGTGGTACCTACCCAGACGGGTTTACACAAAGCCTTACCACCATGTAATAAAGTTATTCATTAAACTAACATTAATATTTTACTTAAACTATTAATCAAAATCAAAATGATTTTTTTTTTATTCAAGTAGTCTCATAAGAGCACCTTTGAATCGTAATATTACACATATTACATACATAGTGTTGAATTAAATTAATGTAAAGCTACCACCACCCTGTGAGAGAGCAAAGAATCCGCATGTTATTTTTCATATTTGTAAATGATAAACTAGAGATTGATATAGACTACTATTCAAAATCGCGTGTAAATACTGGTAAATAAACCAATACGTTATCGTCCTTAATGGAGTTATAGTTGATGCTGTGACAGGCTATTTAAAAATCAAAAAAGGAACTAGTTCGCCCTTGGCAATTAAAGCCTTTGCGTTGAAGAACAAGAAACCTTTACTCATACAATATACAGCAATATTTAAATAGTATAAACCAAATAAATCACTTTTCTCGTCTGTTTGTTGGCTTACTTCTTAGCTACACGATGGAGATTGATGTGTGTTGAAAACGATATTGTAGTTTGTGCAAGTCTGGGTATGTGCCACCCACTCAAAAGATGAGTATTCCAAACAACAATACTTCATATTGTTGTGTTGAAGAGTGACGGCTAGTGTAACAGGCACAATGGATATAAAATTGTTGGCGCATTGGTTATGTAAAGAATGGTTAATATTTCTACGGCGCCATTGTCTATGGGCGGTGGTGACCATATACCATTAAGTTCCCCATTTTCATACCGCATACCTACCATATCACAAAAAAGCTGATGCAAGTTTAATATTTGTTTCAGATAACATTGGCCGGTATCCTTTGGGCGACATTTGTTATGCTCAGTCTCTACATAGTAAGGATAAACATAGACAACAAAGACTACCCGACTTGTAAGTTTAAAATATATGTTAAGATTTGAAAGCGTCAATTGGTCAGTGCTGCGTATTACAGGATTCCGTTCTAATGGACGTGCTTCTGTGTTGATAGGCATTACATCTACACCCGTTGGTTTACGAAGCATCTAACACGATTTAAGCAGTGGTTTGTACTACTAGCCATTCGAGAAATAAGAAGTGTAAATAAGCAGTTTTTACAATATTTATGACTGAAGAAAAATCAGAAATATTCGTAATTTTGGGATCTGTTTCTTTCTCAAATTTGAGAAGAGATATTAGGCTTAGTTTATGAATTGCCATTAAACATTGATTTTATTAGAGCTGTTAACCTAAGGTCATGGTTACAATCAATCTTCAATCATGGTTACAAAAAATACAATCGAAGTAAGGAAGTTGCCACTATACAAATGTATTAAGCGTCTTGTCTTGGTTTACGTATATTTGTGGATTTATTGTCCACCGGAGATCAGTCGCGGTGTTGGAATACCAGGTATTATTTTATAAATTATTTCTTCAGGTCAATTTGCGGCTCGCGCGTTGCCAAGCGCCGGTGTACTTAATTTCCTCCAGTCTTTTGTATGTAACGTGAATAATGAATGCTCACCTTTAGAAGAATTTGAAGAAATACCCACCTATGAAAAATCTAGGTAAGATTTTTCATATGAATTAACATTACATTACCACTTGAAAAAAACAATTGACTTTGTTTCAATTTTTAAAGTAAAGACACTGCACATATTTAGTATGAAACGTTATTGTCCGATACAAAATATTGTTCATCAACTAAATACTGATTACATACAAATAGTACTAATAATAGTTCAAATAAGAAATTCGCAATTTATAGATACGTCAAATAAATATTTGCTGCGGTATTCCTTAAAAACATACTTCGTAGCTTACTTGTGAAATGTTGGACGACTTAGAGCAATAAATACGTTATTAATTGTATTAAATTCGATGTCGCATAGTGTCATTTTCTGACGTAACACGTTCGTTTTTCGAGTTTTATTGAGTTTTCTCTTACAGAAAACGAGTAGCTCCAACGTTCATATTTTATTTTAACATCTTATTACTCAAAAATTGATTTATATTTGATAGAGTGGTACTATAAAAATATAGTGTCAATGTATATGTGCAGTGGTGGCATCTTACCATAATACGACAAAAAAATGCAGAACGTCTATTCAGAAACCTTAGTACTCTCAAGGCCCAGTTAGACAAATATATTATACTTATAGTATTTTTTAAACATACCCTTTTTATAATTATTCCGTCATTCTCTCTAAATGCGAAAAGGTTTACTCAAATACAACGCCAACTCTCTCCGCTGCTCAATAATGCGACTGTTGTCGACACGGCGTCGACAGCACCCGACGCGCTTAAGCTTCTCGCCACCTTGTCTGATATCGCTGACAATGCTGTATTCTCTAATATCACAAGTAAGTCGGTTTTTCTCTCAGTTACCTATTTAGGTAACTTTACCAAAAGAGATTAAAATATTCTTTAAAAAATTTGCATTTTAAAATGCTCTTTTTTATTTACATTTAAATGGAAATAATTAACATTCTTTCAGAAAATGGATTACGAGTCAGTGATTTATTTAGAAATCCAAACAGGGTAAAACGGTATATATCCAGACAGTTGGACATTTCTGAAGAAGTAACTGATAGCGTGATGGTTGCAGAAATCGGTTTTGAAGGCGTAAGAACTAAATCACACATTAGACGCATCGATTATTATTACTGACCGAACTTTTAACTAACTTCAGTATTTATTTCAGATTTTCCAAGAGGGCATTGATAGATGTAACGCAAAATCTACAGTCAAGACGATAAAAATAAAAAATGTCGAACATTTAAATATATTTGTGAACAAGCTTTGCAATGTCGAAAATAAAATTATACAAAATCTAGTCAAGGATTTGCTTCTCGAAATTGATTTAGGGAAATATGTCACAATGGTATGTAGTAATTTTCACATTGTAAATATTGTGTTTTATCTAAAAACAATCAACTAGAGTAGAATTAATATTAAAAAAGACTGCCTCATCAATCTATTGGCTTGCTTTTAAGGCTGCAAGTTCCGAAATACTGGGTTCCTAACTTCGACCAATATAAAGTTATTTAATTTCCCTGTCTCAAAATTCTTACTATAGACCCGAAGTATGCAAGTTGGGCAGTGTATCTTGGAGAGCACGCAAAGCTATAGTCCTGAGCTTGTAAATGTTCCGATCATGATTACCATTCCTTTGTATTAATAGAGAGCACCTGTGCTTGCCTACACTTACAACATATGATGCTTTGAGATATTTGTTGTGACCTTAAACAGCCAGAATACATCATCCCATAAGCATTTCGTCATAAGTAAAGTTATCACGTTAATTTTTCTACTTTATGTAAGCAATTCAATTTTCAAATTCAAGTCTTCTAAAGTTTAAGAACATTTGTCTTAATTCCTCCAGGCAGGTGAAATGTATTCAAAATTAACTGGGGATGATAGAATAACAAGAATAGGGGACATGCTCGTAGCTGTGCTGCGAATGACGTCAATAAGTAGCTTCTTACCCCCAGAGCTGACTACTATTTTGCAGGGACGACAACCAGACTTCAGTTACATTAATTTGACCATGTAAGTATTATAGAAAAGAAATAATTAATTAATAACGACGCATGAAATCATAATGACATTATTTCCTATACTAGCTTCCCGTCGTAGCTTCGCACATGTAAAATAAGGGTCCACATTAAATGTTTATATCGTAACACATGTAACTTAATCGTAGTTTACAGGGAACATGCCGGTAGAGCTTCCATTCATTGTGATATCTTAGCCAATTCACACAAAACATTTATGAATTACAAACCTTAACCTTCATCGTGCTACAATAACTCTATGAAAATCAGTTCCGTAGATTTTCAGTCTATCACATTCAGACAGA
Source organism: Vanessa tameamea (assembly GCF_037043105.1). NCBI lineage: Eukaryota > Metazoa > Arthropoda > Insecta > Lepidoptera > Nymphalidae > Vanessa > Vanessa tameamea. The sequence goes on along the minus strand of NC_087330.1, from coordinate 9,740,182 downwards.
CAGATAGAGAAACACAGTAGGGAGACTTTGTTCAGATTATAGAACTTTATGTTTACAATGAGCAATACATATTCACAATGACCCAAAAAAGATAAATAAAAAATAAAAATATGAATATTTCTAATATATGAACAACAGATTATATCATAATATTTAAATTTAAACAGAACAGTTATACAGACCCATAAAATTCAATATAATTATATTGACTTCATTTACAGGATCACTAAAGTAATGGACATGTTCCAACCAACTTTTGGAGAGACTGACTCGTACAAATCACTTCGAGATATCATCGATACTGTAGTTCTAGGTATCGAATATTTAAACAAGTTTTTAACAAACAAAGGAGACACTGTTGAAGTCACTGATTTAGAATTAACGAATGTCGGCAACGTGTTGGATATAAACAAAGGAATTAAAAGATTTACAGTAATTTTCGGTAACGTCGCTGATGTAGTTACAGAACTAAGCAGCAATGATACAGACGCGAATATATTCAATATGTAAGTTGTAAAATGTTCCTGTGTATAACTAGATATTCAATTAATAATACAATTTTATATAATAAGTAACTATACCTAAAACGATTATTGCAATTAAATAAACAACTAGCGACTAATAAGTATGTACCACATTTTTCTTTACAGTTTATCGCGCTTAACTAATTTTGTTTTAAAATGGTTACCAGCTAATCAAAGACATGATGTTCTGTTTTATTCTTCACTTCTTGGAAAGCTGATTGAGGGAAGTGAGAGAGTTATTGATATAAATATGCATTTAGAACAGTTGGCTCACAATGTATCCTTGCGGAACCCCCAGGGAGTAAAAGTACTATTAAAATTACCACTACATATAGTTAAAAGTGGTTTAGAAGCTTTAGCTGATGCTGAAAGAACACAGGTAACAATTAAAAAAAAAATGTAACTAATGGTAGTATCGCTAGCATCATTATGGTGGCAGTTGACTGATGATGTCTCAACGTATTTATGTTGGATTGTCGAAGTCATTGTTACCGACAACACTTGCTTATCCATTGTCCTTCAAAGATTGGTTTATTTATATCAAACAAGGGCTTCAAGTAGCACTAACAGTACACTTTTAGGAACAAATTTGAACTTTGTCATTTTTTAATTGACTGTGATTTCAGATTGCTACGTCTAAAATGAATGATCCAGGCCAAATGTTTTGTGACATTAATCGTCTTAAGAACTTTTTCTTGATTTCAAGAGAAGAAGCGTCGGATCTGAAGGCGCAGCTTTGTACAGACGGATGGAAAAACTATATATATGATTTGGTGTCGTCATTCGGTATATATGAAGTTAAGAATAACGTGAGTAATCAAATTGTTTTTAGGTTCCTAAATTTTATACATATAAGAATATTGAATTCTAGCTCTTCTATGATTTGTAAATTTAACAACAAGCAATACTTATTAATACTTAAATATTTTGAAATCATCAATATCAAAAGAATATTCTCAAGTAATATTGTATTTTTAGATAAACAGTATGGCGTCGCTTTTCGTGCTGGAGACTTTGGGCAAAGACATCAGCGATGAGCTTTATACCATTGACAAAGATTTTGAAATCCTGAAGAACTTTACAGAAAATTTAAAAAGAATGGAATTAGAAGAGAGACCAGCCATCAATTGGTCTCTAGTACTTAACGTTTCCGAAGAATCTGAATTGTTAAAAGTTTTCCGAAACAAATCACATTTGGGTAAAAATATACTGTGAGTTTAATTTAATCCAAAAATTCGTTTTTTTATTGTAAATTGCACTATTGAAGTTTAATAAAGATTTGTCAGATCAAAGTTATTTTAAGTAAATTAAGAATATATTTCACTCCATCGTTTCCAATATAAATGTTCGTATTGATTGTTTTACAATAAGACCCAATATTTAATTAAATGTCGATATAATTGAGACCATATTATCTTAAATATATGTAACACGAGAAAAGAGTTACGCATAAACCCAAATAATTTTATTTACAGGATAACAGTTCACGGAGCGCTGGCTAAAGAAGTCGTGAGCCAGAACCCCCTATTGGAATATAAAATATCTCCGTTCCTAAAAAACATAAACATAATGATAAAAGCAATGAACGAACAATTGGACGTGGCACCTCGAGGACTGCAAATAAAAGTCAAGGAATTGTATCCAGAAATTATTAGAACAATCTTAACAACGGCTTTAGACGAGGAAAAGGTCAGTCAGACTCTAACTGTACTTAAATTTATTTTTAATTACTACGATTTTCTTTTTTTATTGTAATAATTTGTTATCCCTTTTCTAAAGAGCTACAAAGCTTTGTCTACGTCTTGTCAAGATATTTTATGTCACGGATCGGAAACAGCTAAAGCGTACTTAAATTTTCCGCCTAATATTACTGAAGAAATACTCGTTACAACATTATGCAATGTAACTATTGCCATCGAAAAAGGATTGCGAAGAGACTCGGTGATTGGGAAAGCGGTAAGTTCAACAAAATTACTTTAGTGATTATTAAATATTTAACGGAATTCTCTTCTAATTAGGGCAATACGTTTTCATAAGATAAATATGTATAGTGTTTTATAACATCACATACTCTACCGTGAAACAGCTGTACTTGGTGTTGTTGTGATGTGGTTTGAAGAGTGAGTGAGTCAGTATAACTAGTCATAAGGGACATAACATCTTTATTCCCAGTGTTAGTAGCGCATTGAGGAAGTAAGGGGTAGTCAATACTTGTTACAGTGATAATGTAAATTTACCTATTTCAAACAAATAAAAGAAATCTTACAGATAAACCATATAACAAACGTAAAACACACGACGTTAGAAGAAATTAATTGGACCCAAATAATAACTGGTTTAAATAACTTGTATGAAAAACTAAATGATGATTACACATATTTGTTTGAATACAAAACTTATGGAATGGACAAGGGACTACAGAAGGAAGTAACCGCAATGATGGACGAAGTAATGGACTTCTGGTTTAACGCGAAGAACTTGAACAGGATTCTGCATTTAAGGTATGTTTGGCGTTTATATATACTGCTTTAGTTGTTAAATAATATAAAAATGTTCAAACTGACGAATATTTTAATCAAACGGATCCACTTTATTCATTCATGGAGGCACGCCTCCATTTCAAACATCGGAGTGACGCTCATACTTACAAGATGTCTTAGATTGCAGAAGACGAGTAATAACAGACAATAAAATACAAAGGATTATATTTGTTATGTTTAATTTGTAAAAAAAAACCAGCATTTATTCACTTTGTAATGTCTATTACATAATAACGCAATTCAACTAAATTTATAATTCAGTTATTATTTTGCTAAATATTTTCAATTCGAGAAATTCATCATGTTAAAGAGTTAAAAAGTAATATATGAAATGATTCGACACGTCATTTGTCAAGTTTCAAAAACAGTGTGACGATATCATCATGGACGAGTCAAAATCCTGTCTCCGACCGGTTGAAATTAAAATACTTATTATATAAAGGAATATCTTAATGATTATTGATTAAAATTATTATCAGCATTATGATGGTTAATGTATTACAAAATTAATATTAAATATTGTTTCCTTTTAGCATTAAACTCGGTCTTCGATTTTTGGACATTTTGGATCGCGGCATCTTTAATATAACAGCTGACATCTGGTTACAATTGAAGTATAGTTTTGAATCAGCGGCCGGACCGATGACCGTGGCTGATGATATAATTCAACTTATTGCAGGTAAGGTTTATAAGTAATTGTTTGGAATATGTCTAACTAGTTAAAGTCTATGGGATCATCTTAGTATATATGATTGGGCGTTAAGATGATCTCAGAATGTATGTATGGATAGAATCTATGCCGGATACTCTCATATTTTTATTATGTGTACTAAGATACATACGAGATAAGACTTATTGTGATAATAATCAAATCATCGAATCAGAGCTCATTATAGGTAAAGTTTTAATAAAGTAGAAATAAGATTCGAAGCATCAAGACGGTATTTTATAATGCCCAGGGTATTACTGATAATCCACAGTAAAGAAATTAATATTTAAATAATTAAACCATATTGTAATGGTCACACAGTCGCTACGGGTGCGTCATACATAAATTTGTATTACTAGGGCACGCTGCATAATTGACCAAGTATCTTGAACCGAAAACTTAACTGGTGCAGTAATCAGAAAATTTACATAAAGCGCAATAATTATATTATATAATAATAATGAGCTGTGTTTTATATAACAATAATATTTTAGTATTGATTGATATTATTTTAAACAAAAACATTATAATATATTTTTCAGGTATATCCAAAAACGAGACTTATTCGTCAAACATACCGGCACTCACAGCGTCAGCCTTGCAACACTTTCTACCCAATCTACCGCACATGATCGTGGATTTGGTTGATCTCATCAAATCTGACGTTACTGATGTACGTATTTCCATTTTATCTCATTGATAAAATAAGCTATTTGTTGCAAACTGTTACCAAGTCTAAAATTGAAATGTTAGTATAGTTTCTCTTTCAAAACTTCTCTATCTTTGGAAGCTAAGATGTTATTTCCTCTTCACACCAGCGCAACGGTACTAAGTATAAGTTTTTAACGGTAAAATATATGATCAGTGAGACGATCTTGCATAACGTCCTACCAACTAGTGTCAATGTTCATGGGCAAAATGTCCTAGTACAAACAGAAATTTGTTCGTCTGCCTTCTTAAAATGTATGTAAATAAGATTAGCTCCCTTTAATATTTTGTAAGGTTACCTATATTTCCGAATACTAATGCAATAATAACCAAAATATAGATTAATTGCAACTTCAATTTAAGTTATGAATAATTTAATCTGGTCTTCATTAATAAAGAACTTTAAAATCTCTATTTATTTTCCAGGTAGCACCAATAATATCAATACTGAACAGTGAACCATACTGGCCTTGCTCAGACAGCCTGTCGCAACTCCTGCAACTCAGTCAAGAAGCAAAAACAGCTCTAACATCGCTGGAAACAATTATGTGCTTAAATAGGGACATTCAAACCGAGTGGAGAACATATTTAGCGGCCAAAAACGCGACAATGTTTGTGAGTTTATAAGCTACATGGAGACATGAAATGAAATCATTACGTATTATAAAACAACGTCCCCTTGCCGCGTCGGTCAGTAAGTCTGTCTGAACGCGATAACTTCAAAATTTACAGATCAATTCATACTCAGTTCACCGATGGACGGGGTTGAATATATGCAAATTGCAAGGATTCCATTAATTGTACACTAAGGTGTATAATTATTAAATATCGTCATATTGGTCGAAATATGACAATATTTGCTAAATCTATTTAGATAGAAGATAGATAGATTATTAACAATAACATCGCTTACGTAGTATCTACCTGTGAGAGACTAGAATATATTTTATTTTCAGAAATCCCAAAATTGGAATACAACAGAATATTCAGACAGTCCGTTTCTAAAATTCTCAGCTGCGTTTGACAATTTAGTAAAAGATTTGGATTTAATCAACGATATTTTCGTAAATGCATTTGATGAGTTTGAAGACGATCGTGTGACACTCGCGTCTGCCTTAAAATACAGCGTCGATGCGTTTAACAATACCGACAGGGTCGAAATATTGAGGTAAACGTCACAGACAATAATGAAAACACATTTGCTTATAATGTATCTCTTGCTATTCTTGTCTGATAAGAACTTATTACTGTTCAAGTAATCATTTTGAATATTTTATTTTTACTTACCGTGACTGAAGGTTTGTTTGTGTGATTGTCATTCAAGTTATAATGGATGGCGAAAAGACACCCACACACAATCTGTGTGCAAATACAGACTGTTTGCACACATCCTGTCATTTCATAGTCTGATTTGTCGAAAGTAATTTGTTACAATAATATATAATTATGAATAGAACATTTTTTTTAATATGCAATAAGAAGGCGAACGGGCAAAAGGACCATCTGTTAAATTTAAATAGTCACAACCGCTTGTAGACTATTACGACGCAGAAATTTTCGGAGCTAAGATGTTATGGCTCTTGTGCCTGTAGTTACGCGGGCTCATTCCCCTTCAAGCCGGAACACAACAATACTAAGTTTGCTGTTTGGCGGTAGAATATAGATGAGGGGGTGGTACCGCCCAGACGCACACTTGGTGGTAACCAAGTAGACATTACTTATTTTATTATACCTACTAAATTTAAATATAATACGGATATTTTCAGAAAATTCTTTACCAAACTTGATACAGTCCTGAACTCTATTAACACATCGTCTGTCCAAATAAACGTACCTCTCAATACACTGTGGAAGAATTACCTCAACTGCACGAGCAAGGAATACATAGATGACGACTGTCAGATGATCGCTAGAGCTGCGTGGAAGTACACGCTCCAGTTCCTAGCAGTCGCCGGCGGGAACATGACCGACGATTTACTAACATACTTTACAGAGAGCAATGGTAAACGTCGACTTTGATTAAAAATATATTTAATGTTAAGGCTTAAAATTTTGAGATTTTGAGCCGAGATGGCCCAGTGGTTAGAACGCGTGCATCTTAACCGATGATTTCGGGTTCAAATCCAGGCAGGCACATTAGGCACATTATCATGTGCTTAATTTGTGTTTATAACTCATCTCGTGCTCGGCGGTGAAGGAAAACATCGTGAGGAAACCTGCATGTGTCGAATTTCAACGAAATTCTGCCACATGTGTATTCCGCCAACCCGTATTGGAGCAGCGTGGTGAAATATGCTCAAATCTTTTTCTCAAAGGGAGAGTAGTTAGAAATTTACAGGCTGCTAATGCTAATGCAAGGCTCAAAAATAATACAAAAAAGGTTTTATGTCAGACATCAAATCTTAAATTATATGTTACAGTAGTTTATATGAACCGTTAATATGTTTAAATGTGTTTTTTGATTACAGAGCAAAATGCTACAATCCTTCAACAGCTGGGATTCACGAGAAGTACCGGACTGTTTGTGTTGTACGATAAACTGCCAGAGTTCATCGCTGTCCTTCTTAATTCCTACACAGATCTAGGTTTTATGAATCAGGTAAGCGTATCAAAGGTATAAATATTTTATAAACAAGATCAAACACAAAAACATTTTGGGTACTGGGGCCTTGACGTGTTTTAAATAATCATCGAAACATTATAGACAATGTATAACAATCTTATTTAGATAAAGTTTTCATGAACAAGTAATTTAATTTCACGCTGACATAAACCATTAAGCATATACACAATATTGAACCAATTAGTAACGCTGGTTTCATGCTTCTTTGTGTATATGCACACATGTTTGTTCAAGGTAATATTATGTATATACATGTGTGCACATGTCACATATTTACTTTCGTTTTGGTTGGGTTTTATATTTTCTAAGCTGTTATTTTGATTCTGCGTAGATTCGTCGTGCCTCAAGTACTCAATTCTGGGACTGTGACGAAGTGTTAATGTCTCTAAATCCTGGACTCGACAGTCCCATAGACATGTCAATTATTAAACAAGTCCAGCCATTTATCTGTCCCTCTCTATTGCACTGGCTGTCTATGCCCAAGGGAGACAATAAATTAATTGACGTCTTTACAAAACCCGTAAGTATTTCAATAGATTTTAGTAATTAATTAAAATAAATATTGTTCTGGGTAGTACATTTTTCATACAATAGTAGCAGTAGTTGTATATAGCCTTGTTATTTGGTTTTTGTCCTCTTGATGTTGGAAAAGACTATTAATAGTGTTATCTCCCAGTTAACAGCATTTTTTATACTTATGAAAATCATAAAATAAGATATCTTTTTAAATTTTGGCAATCCAAAGTTTCGAAACGCTTTGGTAGTAACATAAAGCCTTAATTAACAACTTTAAAAAAGAAACGATATAAATAAAATTAGAATAGTTTCGAATGACTTATTAAATAATAAATAGCTATTTTCTCTTCCAGCAATATTATTTCTTCACATTAGAAGCAGAAAACTTAACGAGTACTTACGAAAACGCCTACAAAAAAGCGAACGCATTAGGGGTTTTGTTAAAAGAGGTTGCAAATAAAAACATAACTATGGTCAAAAATATTAAACTTAGCACGATTAGAGATAAACTGGAACAAGCAATAGATCGTATTTTAACTTATGAAATAAAAGATAATGATACATTTTACATTTCGTTTAACGAAGCGAACAAAAAACAGCTAACAGTTATAATTTACTTAACAAAAGTCGTAACAATAATAAACAAAGTCATCACGGCTGTAAATAATTTTACTCTATCGGATATAAATAATATTTCTGAAGAAGACATGAAAAGTCTACAAGAAGAATTACCACTTATACAAAAGATTTTCGAAAGAAGGCCTTCGGATACAATTGCTTTCCATTTCGATATTATAACAGATGTATTATGGACTAATGATAAAGATTACAAATTAGCAGATGCAGTAAAGGCCAGTTGCGAACGTTTAAAAACTAAAGATAATTCTATGAACATTTTAGATGAAATGGATAGAGTTAAAGGACAGATTTGTGCCAAGAAATATTATATTTTCTATAGTGCATTACAAAGTATTATGGACGATTATTCTGAAAATGGAAGAAAAACTTTACTTGATGTTTTTGAAACACTTAAAATTGAAAACGAGAATTTCACTGATATAGCGACATTTTTCAAAGAAAGGTTATTAACAATTACACTATAGTTATATAAGTTTAATATTGTACATTTTCGTCCAGATTTATTAACCTTATTTTAGTTTTTTTAACAATCTCTTTAAATATAATGTTAAATGATATGTCTTTTTTTTCAGGCAAAGTTTAGTAAACGTCTTGAGAAAATCTGTAAAATATTCACATGACCTAGGCGTTCCTATTTATTTAAAATACCTGCAAAATAACTTAAAGCACCATGAAATCGTACTGAGCTTCCTGTCTGGTGACGACTGGTGGTCAGAATTGAGGAATCTGTACAGTGGACCGAAATCTAATAATTTCTTTGACATTGTGGAAAAAGGATTTGAAGTTGCTGAAGATATACTAACACATGTGGATAAAATACATGTACGTTGTAAGCTAGTTAAGATACTTATACATATTTTTACTCTTTTGTAGTGTTTATATCTTTTTTGAGAAAAATAGAATAGATTAGAGAAACTCTGGTTTCAAAATAATTATTGTACACACAAGAACAGAAAAACTGTTTTAGACTTCATAGTGATGGACGAATATCCTGAAATCGGTAAAGCTTTCTAAATGAGCTCGATGGCATTTCTCACTTCCCTGTGGCTAAGAATAACCCACCCGACGGCAGGTGGTGCGCCTTCTCCGAGACTTGAACCTGAACAGCACGGAGTCGTTCTGCCAACTGAACGTGTCGGTGTCGGAGTACGTGCCCGACGGCGGCGCGCTGGCGGCGCTGCGCGCGCAGCTGTGCGGCGCCGGCGCCACCGCGCTCTTTGCGGAACTGCCGCCCTTGGTGTTCGCTTCCCAGGTCAGTCACCTACCTAGGAATGATAATCAGTCGATTGCAACGAGAGACCTTTGTGTTAATAATCGTGGCAACCGATTATTATCAGCCCTCCCAGTTCTCTTTGCGATACGAATATACTAGTAATTAGAAAAAAAAAATGAGGCTGCTGGAATCTTTTCTTGGATATAAAATGAAATATTGGTGGCTTAATCTTTGTATTCAATTTACTAGCATTTTTGTCACCATTCCACAGTCAAAATTTATACAGTAACATTTTTTTTAATTAATGTTTGTACATATTTAAGGACTTGATGTTAGTATATCTCATGAAAATAAATCTTAATCTCGTAATATGATTTAATGCTTGTAATATTTCGATGGCCTGTCAAGGATGTCTTGACTTATCAAGATCAATTGCCTGGCCAAGATTTGGATGATTTTAATTGGAAATTTAAAGCTATATTTTTTACCAATCGTGATATGTTTATTGCTTACAGGGCTACAACAACGACTTAAAGATGTCCAAAGAACTAGATTACGAAGAATTATACTCAGATATTGCAAGCACAGAGTCAAAACTGGAATTAATTAGAAATGGACCTTTAACTCCAATGCGGCCGCCGTGGGTCACAGACGAAAAATTATCGTCCTTAAAAAATGTCGCGATGCAACTTCTATCTAAAGAGTCGCTTATAAAGATATCGTTTGGTGTTCTCAGTAATTTTGTAGATGCGGGAACGTTATTCTTGAATAACAGGTGAGCATTAATATTTACTAAAGTGCTTTCATGAAAAAAAAATATTGCACAGGAGTTTATGTAGCCCTTTTAGTTTATGTATTGGATAAATCGGAGAATTCGATTTCAAAACCAAACAAGAAATACTACATTTTCATAGCTCAATTAGTGTATATAATTATTTGATTGCCGGGCGTTGAAGGAAAGTATCGTATTGTGTCGAAATACATTTCGTCACCCTGACAGTGTGAAAGAATAAATTAAAGTTTTCCTTAAGAGAAAGTAAGGAATTTGCTCAGCATTGGAACTGTTATAGGATGTTATAAAACATTTAATTGTGTTATTTATATAATTACCATGTCTTGTTTTCTCTGTTACACCCAGTCAGTGCACCCTGTGCTCAGAATTTACCACCTGGTTCAAGCAGCTGAACTTGCAGCTGTACAAGAAGCAAGAGTACGACAGTCTACTTTGCGGGATCGATCAAATGTCTCAAGAAGAAATTCATAGCGCTCTGAAAAATGACTTCCACTGGGACATGGCCATTAGTGAGGTATTAGTTTTTCATTGCTTGAATACTTTATTATTTAAACATATCATTTGTATTTGTAAACATTATTCATATTGCTTATATCTATATATTATACAAAACTTAATTGTTACTCGCACTAGGAGGCGGATGACTATAATATTAAAGTTTGCAATGTCTGTTATGATTTCACGACTTAAACCACTGAACTGAATTTGATGAAATTTTAAACGAAGCAAGCTTGAACTCCATGAAAGAAAATTTGACAAATAATCAAAGATATACTCCGACCGCTTACATATTCGTATAACTTTTGAAGAGGAATAGAGATTATCTATTCCGATTTATTTTGGAAATCCTTTTCGCTTTTATTGACACAACATAAAACTTTAATGACATGATCACAATGTTAATATATAAATTCCGTCAAAAGTAGACCATTCAAATTATATAATGAATCCCGATCCACTTTACAATATTTGTATTCTGTGTACGGAGCATTTTAATAAGAATTTTATGTGCTATCACAATCATATTTTTTAACCTGCCATTTTATCGTACTTATACAGTTAATATCGACACGAAACTACACTAAGTACGAACTCAACAAATCTCTAAACGAGTTACTGGAGCAAATAAAATTACATCTGCTAGATGATATCGGTGCGAAGCCCACGAAGCTGTCGGAGTGCCTGGCGGGCAATATCACTGGAAATGCTGTTGGACACGCGGCCCTGTAAGTAATTTTCTAGCAACTTAATATATACATTTATTATTTTTTTGTAAATGAATACTTTTGACTCATTTACATCAGTTTTATAAGATGATATCTTTCTGAATGACTCCTAAATCATGATTTCTCACTTTTTCGCACTAGTTAGAAAGAATTAAAGTTTTTATTGCCACACACACACACACACACTACAGAACTAAACAAGTGTGTGTCTCTCTCACTCACAATCCGATGGCCGTAAGCCTGCCAATTTATTGTATTGCTTCAAACAAATCAGACGACCTTGGTACTCTTGTTTAAAAAACCATATTATTTATTCTAGATTCACTATGGTATTAGCAAGAACATCAAAACTTCTGGCAGCAGAGTTACCTCACCTCCAAGACATCCGCGGCGTCACGGAATTACCATATTTTAAACAACTCCATTTAAATGTCGCCCATACACTTAATGTCAAAGATACTCTCAAAAAATATTTGACAAACAGAGTGGAATTCACAAAAACTCTAGTTAAACTGACAAACAGTACAAAATTGGTAAAGAATATTGAAGAAGGTGAAATACATCTGCTTTTGGTGAGTGTCTACTACTAAGGGCAATATAGCATTATAATGATTTTTGCTGAATAAAAATCCATTGAATATACCCACCTAAAGGGAGATCTAGATTAGATTCAGAGCTCTTTGCTATTGAACACTATCATAGCTTAATATGTGGAGTAGGCTCATTTCTTCCTATTGTTAACATATCAAAATGGCCACTGTGTAAATATTTAATATACCAAAAAATTAAGGAATGTTGATATAATTTTCAGGCGAAAGAACTTCAACCAACAAACGATTATCTCCACTTACAAGACCACTCGTGGGAAGATGTCTGCGTCATACACCACTGTGATGAAATTATATCCATAATCAATAAACATATCAACTTTACCCTCGTTGCAATCAACGTAAGTTTTTTTGTTATTATGCTAAGTGGTCACTGTCGTCCATAAGTATTGGTGCTGTAGGAAACATTAACTATTTCTAAAACCGTCAACGCACCACCAACCTTGGTAGCTAAGATGTTATGTCTTTTGTTCCTGTAGTAACACTTGCTATCTTACTCTTCAAAAAGGAACACAACAATACTAATTATTACCTACTATTACCTACCCAGATGGGCTTGTACAGAAGCATCAGCAAGTAATCCTTACTCCGGCATTACTTTATTATGCCTTTACTTTGAATGTTTTTCTGAAACTCCCAAAGTTGCTACCGCATTGGTGATCTAAGAACTGGTTATTTTTTTTTATGGAGTCAATATCCATGGAATGTAATCACCACCTACCATCAGGTGGTATATTTGCTCATCCGCCTACCTATGCCATAAAAAAACTTTGACACAAGGTTAAATAGTTGACGGAGTAAAACATTACTTTTAATTATTTTTTTGTTTATTGTTCTTAGGTACCCGAACTTCAAACAAAGGAGTTCTGGCGTTTTAACTTCATTTCCGCAATCATAGGCCATGTGCAGGTGTTGTTGGATCATATAGCCAGGGTTCTCGGGGTGGTCAGTGGGATAGACATCCAGGGAGTGCTGGAAGGAAAATTGGAGTCTCTTCTGGATACAGGGATGCAGTTGATGATGGACGAAACTTTGGACAGCATTTTGTACAGGTATTTGAATAAAAACCAGTTTATTTCATTAAGATGATAAGCCGTACATTGTTTGAATAGACATATGGATGATGATGATGATGAATTTTTCCTTTAATAAGTTAAAAATCATTGGTCTTTTTATTCAGCCTAATTACATTAATTTTATAGTAATATTGACTGACTGACTGGTTGATACAGATAATTTTTTTTAACTGTAAAATATTTGCAACAACGTTCTTGCATATTCCAGTATACGTGGATTGTTGGAGGAATTGAAACCATTACTTAAAGGAACTTCGCTGGATTTCGATGTAAACGCAATTGCAGACGGTCTAAAAATCCTTCATAATTTCAAGAACTACATCATTGAAGAAGATATCAAAGGTATAATATTATTGTTTAGTTGATATGAATAATACAAAAAAACCGAATATCCAGTCCAAAAAAATCTTATTAAAATTATACTATTTTTTAGTGAATGTATCCCAGATATTCTCGAGACCGGAGCTTATAGAATCTGGGCTTAATGATTTGGGGATCAACAACACAAATTTCTGGTCGATCGCAGCTCCGAGGATTCAAGCTGGGTACATAGCGATTAAAGCGGTATGTTTTATTAAGATGCGGATATACAAAATACATAGAATTACTATTCTAATACTTTATATGAACAAGAAGTTAATAGACATACCTCATTCTCCCATTTCAGTTACTTGTTCAAAAACAGGGTAAATACAGCATCAGCGACTTTACTTGTCAGATAGATGACATGTCCAAGGTCCTAGTACCTGGTAATGTGGACGTGGTGACCTTGGACGATGTTTACGCGGCGGTGGTGGAACAGTTCTGTGGTCTACAAGATGATCGTGTCAAGAGTGTGCTGCCTGTTCTTCTGAAGAATATAGATTTTGAAGTTATCTTTGATAAGGTTTGTTAGAGATAAGTTATTTATTTAGATTTTTTAATTCTGGGTCGGATTTAAATTGTTTTTACTAATTACGATTCACATCAAACGCGTCGCATTGAATAAATTGTACTTCGTGTTAAATGCCATGCGGTGTGTTTGTTGCGAATTGTATTTGAGTCAACGTCGCTTGTGGTACCTCCGCCCACTATTATGGAATCTATAAACTATTTGTTACACTTTCAATTTGCTCTTTTAACCGAAAATAATAAGACAAAGTATTCATTTTGCCGATAGAATAATGAAATGCTTGCACCAGTAAAAAATATGCTTAGTTATTATTTGAGTCGTTATCTGTTAATGATTTCTTAGCTCATTGTCTATACATTAATACGTGAAGCAATAACTTTGTACCCCTTCTTTACTAAAAAGATGCGGACGGAGATGGATGAAATTCGATACTATTAAAGTTTATGCGGAGAAGGAGTGCAGGAACGTAATATTTTTATAAAATATGCGTTAGAAATACTTTAAAATAATAAAAAGAAACATTACACGCACTAAGACAATTTAACACATACATGTTTATGTACATCATATTTATATGAAACATTCAAAGTTTACGTATATACATCCAATGACGTCATGTCAAAAAAGTAAATCAATGACTTTGTTTAACAAGGTATCATCCAGTTGAACCTCATTTTTTCCACGTTTCTTTCGAATCAACGCATCTAATATTTTATAAGCAATGAATTATAGTCGAATTTCGACCAATAGGCGACTACTAATATTTATAAATTTCACAATATTATTTTCAGGTTAAATCTTTCCTCCTAACGAAGCTCTTCATAGCATCTAACCTCACTCAATTAGAAGGTGACACCGTTCTGTCCCAATTCGGAAAGATGGCGGCGCTTATTCCAGAACTACAAACCAGTATAGGAAATATAACAGAAAGTCTATCAAATGAGCCACTGCTGTTGCGGATGAAGAAGAGTGCTTCTGTCGGGGACATGCTCGCTTGTATGTTTTCGATGTTTATTTATTTATTTAAGATTCACCTGTGGATTCACGCGTCATTTTGCATATACCTTTGGATTTGTTTTTAAATTTTAGGAAGAAAGTTTAATAAAAATAATGGAAATATATCGTGGAAATTTCAGCATCAGACTTCCTATCGGACGCAGGGAAGATGCTCTGCGGCAAGCCGTTCCAAACGGACCTCAATCGCTTCTACAAGTCCATCGTCAGCATGGAGGACCTCGCATCGGAGCCCGACCTGGCGCAGCTGCAGGCCTTGCCTAGTAAGACATGCATATATTATATATATTTTAATATATGCTAAATGGTAAACGAATTAATGGACTACATTTTTTATGAAATGGGTAGGCGAACGGACAAATGGGCCACCTGATGGTAAGTCGTCAACATTGCCCATAGATATTGGGCCCGTAAGAAATTATACCTGAAGTTACACTACCCCATTCACCCTTCAAACAGGAACACGACAATACAAATTATTACTGCCTGGCGGTTGAATATTTGAAGAGTGGGACCACCCACCCACAGGTATCAACCTACACAGACGGGCCAGCGCAAAGCCCTACCAACAAGTGAAAATAATAATTTAGATATCGGTTAGGAAAAAGACTCCACGCTTACTCATATTACTGTAGTAGGTATATGGGTATAGGTACCGTACCAGTGAGTATTACAAATACGAAATACGATAAACCAATTGCAAAAATACTTTGAACTGCAGAAAGCTATTTTAAATACACATTCTGAGGACTTTCTAGTAAATATAATTAAATAATAAATATTTACTTAAGTTTTTTTATTTAATTAGAACATTAAAATTTATTAGATAAAAGTTATTTACCGGATACTTTAAGTTTGTTTTAATTTCCAGCTGACTTCTGCCGATCGCTCTATAAAGATATAATCAGCATGGAAGGAGGAAAGATAGTTTGGAGTTTCGTCAAACCACTCATAGTTGGCAAGATTCTCTACACTCCGTCTGTTCCCGCCGTGCAAAGAATCGTTGAAAAGGTCTGGTTAATTTATACTAATATTATTAATGCGAAAGTAACTCTGTTTTTCCGTGTGTCTGTCTGTGCGGCTGTCTGTTGCTTCTTAAATAAATAATAAAAAGCAAGGCTTATACTAAAGTGATTGCGATTATAGAAAATAAAAATAGTTTGTCCTTTAACGGTCCGACGTATATTATAAATACGATTATACTACTGAACTGATAGCAATTCAATTTGACATAGTACCTAGAACCTCATTAAAAAAGGACCAAGGACAGCTAGGATAACTTTCTCTCTCACTCACTCTCCTGTCTCTTTCCAAAACTAAACATTAGATCATTACACAATTTAATTGGGATTAGTGTGCATTAAACCTTATTGGAAAAAAAAATTCAATGTAGTATCAAGTAGTCTCATAAAAGCACTATAGAACAGCCATGGTACCATGTTGAATTAAATTTTAAGCTACCACAAACATAAAATAATAAATACCCAAATTAAGAACCTCAATTTTTTAAGTTGGTCAAAATTAAATATGTATGTTGTTTATGAATTCATAAATACGTTTATTTGTATTTTATAAAAAAACATTGTATTAATTAAAAACTGTCAGAGACAAGTCTTCGAGGATCAACAAATATTTGCGCTAACAAGTCAACACGTACACTACAACTAGTAAATTTTAAATTATTGCAATTTGTGTCTCAAACACTCTGAATTACAAAGATAGACAAAGCGTCTCATATAATATCACCATATGTTCAATTCGGCAATAAAAACAAAGACATTTTTGTATTATGATGTTTTTTTATTACTAAATGTATTTAACTCATCCATTATTTTCCATTTTTTTTAGGCCAATTCGACGTTTGCACCAATGGTAAAAATGGTTAACCTCGTCCACTCCTTCGCCAACTCATTCTCGGCGGTGGATAAATTAAGCCTGCATCGAGGTGGTTTAGATGCTTTGAAGAATCTAATGACAGTACCACAATACGCTGGAATAAGAAAGAGCCTGCTTGGAGATGTTCAAGCACCAAATATAGATATTAACGGAATATTCGATGATTTTGGTGATACTAAGGTAAG
Source organism: Vanessa tameamea (assembly GCF_037043105.1). NCBI lineage: Eukaryota > Metazoa > Arthropoda > Insecta > Lepidoptera > Nymphalidae > Vanessa > Vanessa tameamea. The sequence continues at coordinate 9,723,020 of NC_087330.1, read as the reverse complement.
TGGTAATGATATTTAGCTTAAATTATAATTTTAAACTAAACTCATATTTAAACTATGATGAACTTCTGATCAATTTGGTTCACGGCAGATTTTCTAGAAGTTAAGTAACTTCACAAGAGTTATTAAAGTACAGAGGTGCGGACGTGTACAAGCTAATACAAAATGCACTTATACCAAGCAGCATTATTGGAAAATTATACGGATATATTTTAAGAATTTTTAATCCAATTATATCCTATGGATTTTTGTAGGCATTGGGCAGTATATTGAAGAAAGCATCAGATCTCTTACATTGTGTCAATCTAAATCGCTTCAAACCGATGCCCACCGAACATGAACTCACCCAAGAAGCTGCGAGACTGACGCTGGTCAATGAATTCTCTGCAGGTAAGCATATTTTACTTACTTTCTTCCTTCTATTTCATATGACGCATATGCCCTGCATGGCTAGTTTTTATTGAGTTTGGGCTAGCAGTGGTCAATGGTGGTTAAATGGCTAGGCAGTCATCTCTATCATAATCATATTTGTATTATATAGTGACGACTTAGTTCATTTAATGGCCACCTTATATGGAAGCAGATCCCGAAGTCTAAACCAGGATAGACAAGAGTTATTATTATTCTGTCTAGTAATTATCGATAATTGTGAGGTTCCATGTTTAATACTCTCGTGGCTTGGGAAGCACGAAGTCCTCGCGATCTTTTTCTGAAAATTATAAAATCTAAGACAAATTACAAAAATAAGTAAATATGTGTGTGTCGGCCAAACCGGATTATTTGTTAAAGTGACCACTGGTGGATCGCCTTTCTTCGTAATTATTTTTATTTATGAAAGATTTTGATAGTATTTTCTCACAAATTTTCACTCAGTGTAAGACTCGTTCAATATACAGTAAGAGCATGTCTATATCTTATTTAGGTCTGGTGTTCATGAATATGAGTGATACTGAAAGCGCTATCCCATCAAATATCGAATATAAAATACGAATGGATATAGAAAATGCACCCCCCACTAACAGGCTGAAAAATTAGTAAGTAGACTCATTACATTACCATAACCATACCATAACTCCATTAACATTTATGTAATAAAACTATTACTTATTAAAAAGGTATTATCAATTTATTATTATTATAAATTCACAGTTTATGGATACCAGGACCCGAAGCAAGCTTCCTAGAGAATATGAGATATTTCCGTGGTTTTGCACAGATACAAGATATCATAGACAAGGCAATCATAGATTTGTCCATGGATAATTCTAGAAAGGTGAAAAAGAGAGAGATATCTGATGACAAAACAGATTGGGCTGTTTACACCCAGCAGATGCCTTATCCTTGCTATCGACGTGACTTGTAAGTATTTTATTATAATCCTTTCAAAGTACTCAGAAACAATAAAAAAGATATCCCGCTCCTTAAGAGCAAGAGGTTCTTAAATTTAATTTAAGGCAAGTAATATTTCCCCCGAGCCGAGATGGCCCAGTGGTTAGAACGCGTGCATCTTAACCGATGATTTCGGGTTCAAACCCAGGCAAGCACCACTGAATATTCATGTGCTTAATTTGTGTTTATAATTCATCTCGTGCTCGGCTGTGAAGGAAAACATCGTGAGGAAACCTGCATGTGTCTAATTTCAACGAAATTCTGCCACATGTGTATTCCACCAACCGGCATTGGAGCAGCGTGGTGGAATATAACATAAACATAATAAATATGCTCCAAACCTTCTCCTCAAAGGGAGTGGAGGCCTTAGCTCAGCACTGGGAAATTTACAGGCTGCTAATGTAATAATGTGTAATATTTCCCCTAATTTTTCAGTTTCCAAACGTCCTTATATGAGTCTCAATCACTACTGGTAGCATTCTTCTTTTCTTTACTCTTCACCGTGTCATCAATTGTCAGATTTAATGTATCTGATAAGGAGACCGGCAACACGATGGTATGTTCAAACGATTATTTATATTTTAAATCAATCTAGTGTACATTATTTTAAGCTTGTTTTCCATGTTGATGTAGAAGTAGTTGTGCTTTTTATACCTACATCGGATTTTTTTTGCTTATCATAAAATATACCCTAACGCAATGTATTAACTTTCAGCTGATGTCTGTAATGGGAGTAAACCTAAGTTACCACACGCTGTCTTGGTTTCTATGGTCATATATTGAGACGGTGGTCACCATCTGCTGCATAACTGCGGTGCTGACTGTCGGTCAAATTCTGCCGCGCACCGATCCCAGTTTAATATTTGCCTTATTGCTGGTATTTGGATTTTCAGTGATCGCTTTCTGGTAAGAATTTGATTTATAATTATTGGTATAATCTTGTTAGATATATTTTTAACTTGGGATGTTTTCTTTCTCGCATAATTTAAGCTGGCCTATTCAAAAATTTAAAGCTCATAACAAAAAAACATTGATTTCTAAGCGGGTTATGTAAAAAAATTAATTCTTCTTTTCTGACATACTCTGTAATTAAAACGGTGAAAAAGAGTAACTAGGTACAGAGCTTTTTGCCGGTTCTTCTCGGTAGAATCTATTTTCCGAACCGGTAGTAACTTGAGATTTTATTCAACACTGGAACATGACGATTTAAAATGCTTTTATGAGCCTACTTGAATAAAGTATATTTTGATTTTAATTAATTTGATTATCTTGTTCTCAGCTACATGATGTCGACCCTGTTCCGCTCTGCCAGTGTGGCTGCGGTATGCTCTGGCATCGCCTACCTCATAACCTTCATGCCATTCGTGTTGATCCTCTCCTTGGAAGCTGTACTGAGCAGTTCCCTCAAGTTATTTGTTGTAAGTTTGGTTATAATCAGTTAAGATCTGAGCTCAGATCATCAGCTATTATACATATATATAAGAATGCTTTTGATCAATGTTTTGACTAGTTTTGTAGCTCTGAATATTTTTATCTTTACCAGAGTCTTTCAATGTCGTCATCCCTCTGCTACGCCTTCTTGTTCATAACACGCTTCGAGGCTATGGGCGTCGGTGCGGGCTGGGCACAATTATGGGAAGCGCCCGACAACTCTAGTGACATGAACATTGGCATCGCTGGAATTATGGTGTTTGTTGATGGTCTCATCTACATTGCAGTGGGATTCGTCATAAATATATTCTTTGGTGAGTATTTTGAGTTGTGTTGGTAAATGGCTAAATTAGAGATTGAAGGTATGAATGATGAATGAATGAACGAGATGTATCTGCCACATTTTTGCCAGACAACCAACCCGGATTAGATTAGCGTAAAGAAATAGATGCCTTAGCCCACCACAGGATACTTATTTCTCCAGTTTGTAAATTTAGATGTTAAGATTACACTGGTCTACATCAAAATTGCCTTTTACATGAAAATATACTACATTGATTGTGTTTCACTTGCTGAACATAAATATACAAAATAAAATTCATAGTTAGCTCTTATTGTGCATTTATGCCATATAAATATAATAGCGGGTAGGGCGACAGATTTATCACATTAATGATGAGAACTCAAAATATTTAGTGATTACCCGCGGAAATTTTATTATTTCACATTTGTTTGTTGCGTTTAACGCTGACTGTGTTTTGTTGAACAGTTAAAACATGAGATTGTTACCGTTTTTTTGACATTTTTAGTGAAAAATCAGATTTGTGGTGATCTAAAAGTCATAGGAATGGTGTTGGGTTTACAAATGGGCTATACCAAGTACTGTTGTTTTTTGGGCGAATGGGATAGTCGGGCTAGATCTTTACATTACATAAAAAAGATTGGAATCGTAGACTAAGCCTGAATCCTGGAGAAAAGAAAGTCAAGCACCTTCCTCTAGTTAATTCCCAAAAAATTCTTCTACCACCTTTACATATCAAATTGGGACTAATGAAAAACTTTGTGAAGGCTCTCAACAAGGATGGACCAGCATTCAAATACCTGCGAAGTAAATTTCCACGTATAAGCGACGCCAAAATTAAAGAAGGAATCTTTATCGGGCCTCAAATAAGAGAGATTCTAAAGGACCAAAACTTTGATTCAGTTTTACAGGGCTTTGAAAAAGAAGCATGGGAATCTTTTATAGCAGTCGTTCATGGTTTTTTGGGCAATAAGAGAAATGAAAATTATGTTGAACTTGTGAACAATCTCCTTCAAAAGTATAAACAGTTGGGTTGCAATATGTCCCTAAAAATTCATTTTCTTTGCTCTCATCTTGATTTTTTCCCTTCTAACTGCGATGATGTAAGTGACGAACATGGTGAACGATTCCACCAAGATATCTCGACAATGGAAAAGAGATATCAGGGCCGATGGGATGCGTCAATGTTAGCGGACTACTGCTAGAATTTGAAAAGAGATACCCCTAACAGTGATAACAAAAGACAAACGAAAAAGAAGAGAAAATCTTAATTAAATACGTTATTTTTTTTAAAATAGTAATATTTTCAATTTTATATAAGTAAAAAGCAAAAAATAATAGTAAATAATTATTATAGTTTTTTTTTGTAAAATGTTTTATACTTTAACGTGTTACTAAAAGCCAAATTTTGTATATTAGGTATATTTCCAAAATAAGAGCTAATTAAAAAAACATATTCTTGTTTTCCTATTCAGTAACCTCAAAGCAATATAAAAATAAAGTATTCAATTGAAAGGCACACAAAAAGTTACATTTCGTAGACCAGTGTTTATTGGAACATTATTTAACAGAATACATTTTTCAGGGATCAAGAGCACTAACAATGTAACAACTTGCGAAGCGAAAGGAGAGAAAGCCGGTGTCAGTATCATCAACGTGACCAAAATATATAATGAAGGATCGCGAAATGCGAAGCTGGCCCTAAATAACGTATCCATGGAACTACAGAAAGGGCAGATCACTACGCTGCTGGGGCATAACGGAGCCGGAAAAACGACATTAATGTAAGTGACACGAACATCGATTAAATCATTATTATTTCGGGTCAAACCTTCCAGAGAATCGATCAATGTAAATTTATATTTTGCTGACATTCGTCACAAAATAATTTAAGCAGTATAATATGTCGTGAGCATATCGATGAACACAGAGCGTGGCTCACTTCTATCTCTCTGTTGCGTTCCCGCCGAATCGAGCATCCCAACCTCACGCCTCGGGCCGTGCGCAGAAACATCTTGACGGGCATGCAGCGCGCCAGCCGCGGCCACGTGCTGCTGCGCGCGGACGCGGCGCGCGCGCGGCTGGGCGTGTGTCCGCAGCGCGACGTGCTGCTCGAGCACATGACGGCGCGCGAGCACGTGGCGCTCTACGCGCAGCTCAAGGCGGGCCGCCGCAGCGTGCAGCCCGACGTGGACGGGTGACTACTTATTGCAACTTGATATTTTGCGGGCAAATGCTGCTGGCGTTCGGTACATCGGGACGATTTGCTCCGAATCATTTGTTAAAATCGAAAAGAAAAAGGACTTGGGGCTTTTTTATGATGTGTTTTTTTCGAATACAGCATGTTACGAGTATTGTGCCTGGGTGACGTGTGCGACGTTCCCGTGGCGCGACTGTCGGGCGGCACTCGCCGCCGCCTGTGCGTGGCGCTCGCTTTCGTCGCTCAACCCTCGCTCGTATCACTCGACGAGCCGACGTCTGGAGTCGATCCAGCGGCTAGAAGGTATGAAACGCATGTTTTATTACACTTTTTATTGACAGTTCATTTTCACTTTCACATGAATCAAATGCATATAATTATTATTTTTGGTATTTTATCTCAGAGACATTTGGTCCATGATAATGAGGTTACGCGAGAACCGAACGATTCTACTGACTACCCACCATCTGGACGAAGCGGAATTATTAAGCGATCAAATTATTATCATGCACAAGGTAACTGCTGAATACTTCTCAATGACCTCCCTTATACTTTCCTTCCAATTCGGTTTAATTTTTACTTAACGTATGCTTTTACTAACTACATTTTTGAATTCTTCCTAAATCCATATCTCATTTATCCAGGGGCAAATCCACACAACTGGATCTCCAATAGAAATCAAACGAACATTAGGCACAGGATACAATTTGAGTGTCATGTATCCAGACAACAAACTCAATTCTATACAATATACGGAACCCGAAGAGGTATCTATAGAAGAGAAGACGAAGGATTTGCTGACGGTAACCCGAAGCGTGATTAAAAACGCAAATCTGGTCGATGTAAATGGCCTGGAAGTGGAGATTAACCTGCCCTTCTATGACTCTGATGGGGTTAGCAATAAGTAAGTATAATTCATTTCGCTTATGATAAATTAAATAAATTAAATCATTCCAAATAATAAAACAGTTAAGGCAACAGCTTAAAATTTTCTGCGTAACAGAAGAGAAGGCTTTATTGTGAAAATAAAACTTTTATGGACGGGTACTGTAAAACTAACTGAGAAACTTTGCTTAGCTGGTGTTTGGTCGAACACTGATTTCTCTATTTTTGTTAATATTGATTTGATGTTTGTAAGAAAAAGACAGCATTGTATAAATAAGCCCAAAGTATATTTATAGGTTATGAATGATTATTATATTAAGTAGTTTTAAGTTTAAACAGAACTTTAAGAAGTTCGATATATTGAATGAGCGAGTTGCCCAGCTTCCTGGAGGCGTGCAGCGCGCTGGAGCAGGCGCGCGAGGCGCTGGGCTACCGCAGCCTGGCGCTGGACTGCAGCAGCCTCGAGCACGTGTTCTACAACATCTGCCGCCGCGCCGACTCCCCGGACTGCGGTGAGACTCTGATACCTATTCACTCCGCTCTGCTTAAAGTTATTCTGTATCTACATTATAATTCCCTTGCAGTTCGATGCTATGTTATTGACAGCTAAGCTGCATATCTTATGTACAATTACAATGTGAAATCGTAAATTAGCAAGACTATTAAATATGAACTAAAATAAAAACACTAAAAAGTGCCACAATTTTTCAGAACTCAATCGTTCGGAATGTCTTAATTTTTTTAGAAATGTCATCAGTCCCGGAATCTTCATCTAATAGCGCATCAACGTCCAGCATTAAGAATGACCAAACGCCACTCGTCCCTCCCGAGGGTCCTCTCAAAGGCACCGCGTGGCAACAGTTTGTAGCGATACTTTATGCGAGGTACCTGCACTATATTAGGAACAGGTGAGGTTCATTCGTGAACAGAACAGTTTCATGTATATTATCATATTTATCAGAATAGCCCATAAATTGAAGATCATTCAAATTATCACTAAAGAATAAACAATTTTTTTTCGTTCCAGAATGTTATTATTCCTGTTAATAGTTCTACCATCTCTGTTCATAATAATCGCAATGGCGTTCTCAACCATCCGACCGCCGGCTGACAACGAAATCTCACTAAAGTTATACAGAGACACATACGAAGGATCTACTCAATTTCTTATGTAAGTCCTTGAAATGCAATATTTAGAAAAAATATCTCTGGGATCATTAATTTAGGGATCCTACAAAAATAAACGAATTCGTAATATTATCGAGGATTATGATATTATGATTGACTAGTTTTTTGAGTAATAAGATATTATCTTTTTTTTATTATTTCCAGACCACAACCTCCGATATATTCAGATTTCATAGACCCAAGTTTAGCTCAACGAGTAATGAATGCGTTGCAAAGAGAAAAACAATCTAGAAATTGGACAAATTATGTAAGTTAAAATTTTTATTAATATTCAAATCACTTGAACACATGGTATGTACCTGCTAGATGAACACACGACATAGTACGAGTCGTCTTGTGTGGAAGCAAAAAGCATTCTAATGCCCAGGTGCTTTGGAGAGCCTTAAACGAGAGGTCTATTTGTTGAGAAGAAGATTAATATGAATACTTTTAAGAATAAATCAGCAGGAAAGTGTAATAAAGTTAGATCTTATATATTTAAATAAAACGCCACTAATAGTTTTAAGTTAACTGTAACGACAATAACTCTTATATTTACTATCAATATTTTTTGGCGTACTATTTGGGATCGGGACAATGTATAAAAGTCTTGGAATAGATTTCGCAGAATTTTACAGACAACCTGCTGCTGACACCAATCCTTGAATGCTTTTGTTAGTCAAGTTTCACTAAACATTTTATGGATAGGCTTACGCGCTTTTAATAGAACCTAATGATCGTAACTACTAGTTATTTGACAAACTTCATGAGAATTAAAGTGTTGAACGAAATAGTGGAATAAACACAACAATTTTAAATATAATAAGGAAGTGATATTTCAGGATTCTCCCGCCTGTAAATGTGTGGACGCGGTACAACGATGTGATCAAAATAAAGACATCGATTTGGATCGACCGCAGATGATGTTGTTACCAGACGTGATCACGCTTAACGACTGGTTGGTTACCTCGCATGAAGTTTATATTGAAAAAAGGTAATACATAAACAAAAACATTCCTTTCGCTGGATTAGATCTGTAATGCTTCTTAGAAATGTGAAATGAGATTGGCGATGTTTTCGCTACGTATGCTTGGCTGTTATTTGTAAATAGCTTCATCCACAGGTTAGGACACTGGCAAATTTGATTTTTGGGTTGTACTATTTTACTAGGTGGTCACCTCAAATTATATTCAATGATGTAAAATGTTATTATAATATTTGGTGATTATAGAACGATGAACTTTAAAAACGCCATCGAGAGCTATTAATACTAATTTAATAATAATAAATAAAATTAAAATTAATAATAAATAAATTAAAATATTAATACTAATTAATAAAAATAATTATCTTTTATTTTTTTCACAGATACGGTGGTTTCACTTCGTCGATCAAGAATAATAAGACCCACCTGGTGGCCTGGTACAACAACAAGGGTCACCACGCGCTGCCATCCGTCATCAACGAGCTCAACTCCGCCCTGCTGAAGTTGGCCACCGGCGACGAGAGCGCCAATATCACCGTCCACACGCATCCACTTAAAATCTCCAAGGAACAGTTGAACAAGGACACCGTGTAAGAAAATTTGCATCTCTTCTTTTATATAAAAGCTAATCAATATCAGCTTTAAGTTTGTCGCTCTAGTAATATTTATATTTTAACAGAGTATGTGATTTCAAAAAATCTTAAAAAACAAAATTTTGGAAATATTTTGTTTATTCAATCCACTTAGAAATTATTAATCAATTAAATCGATCTTAGATTAACGTAATCGATAATAATACTCACGGACAGGAGAGTCTGTAAAATACGCACTAGTTTCGATGCTTCAGTGAAAATATGTCCCTCTATGGCGGCGCGCGACAGGTACCAGCACATCGCGGACGCCGGCATCTCGGGCATGCTGCTGCTGGCGTACAGCCTGGCGGGCGCGGGCGGCGCCGTGTACCTCGTGAGCGCGCGCCGCGACGGCCGCGCCGGCCTCGCGCGCCTCTGCGGCGCCGCGCCCGCGCGCGCGCTGCTGGCCGCGCTGCTCTGGGACTTCGCCGTGAGTACCGCTATGGCGTAGAGAATATACACGATGAGTTTCGAGTTTTATTTGACCAGCATTCATAATAAAAATTATCTATTACGCAGATAATTGTCATCAACATGGTGATCACGGCGGTGGTGCTGCAGATATTCCACTTTCCTGTTTTCGTGGCGAGGAACAACCTACCGGCGATCTGTATACTTATTTTACTTTATGGGTAAAAAAAATTCAATTTACCTCTGATTATCCATTATCGATTGATATTTTCCAAAAATATCTCGCAAATCTTCAATATCTTCCTGGGTCAAAATAATTTACGTTGTTATTTTTTATTAGGTACGCATGCACGAACTTCGTGCACGTGTTTCAGCGTCTGTTCAACGAAGCGAGTTTGGCGAACATGGTAATGTTCTGCGGGAACGCCTTTGTGGGCCTCGTCGGCATCGCACTGCTGCTCATACTAGACATCATTTCGGATTCTGACGTATGAAATATAATAATTTAAATTGCTAACATTTTAACCAGGAAACAATTGCTATTTGTCTTTGTAGTAGTACAATAATGTGATTATTATAATGTTGTCTTAAAGGCTGTTACTGGTGCACAGTTTTAAAGCCATATTTGCTGATGCCATCGTCATTTTCAAAATAAATATGGCCTCATTTTGCCAAAATTGAAACACAATAAAAAATATTGGTGAACCTCTTCAACACGACGTCAATATCTGCACATACATAAAATTTCTCGTTAATCTCCGGTTTCATTATCATAAAACTGTTAATGGTTGGTTTTAGGCAACGGATCACGCCAGATGGGTGTTACATAAAATTCTCATGCTGAGTCCTCAATTCACGCTCGGCGATGGTCTCCTTGAGATTGCGAAGAATTCTATACAAGCGCAGGTGAGTATTATATATTACGATAGGGATTGATTTGTGCCAATCGAAGTAAAAGGGCCACTAAACCTGAGTCTTCAAAAGGTAACAAAATGGCTATCCGTGGGGAATATCTGGGTTATGCGAGATTCTTATCGAAATTCAAAACTTCTACAATTGCCTATGCACGGATCTGAAAAAATAATTCTGACTTTTGATAGCACATTACTCAGAAGACTCGTCTCCTCCCTCCCGTCCTCGGCATTATTCGGCAAGCAAACATTGGACCACAATTTACTAGTTCAGTTTATTTTCAGGTGTTGCTTCAGTTTGGTATGGACACGTACCGGGATCCGTTTACCCATAACGTAGTGGGCTACCACTATATTGCACTGGTGCTGGTTGGTACCGCGCTGTTCATACTCAACTTGGCGATCGAATACGATTACTTCGATGTCATTATTGTCAGGTCGGTTGACAGCTACATTTTTTTCTGAATAAGACTAAGCTAAGAATACTTGTTGCTTCATTAATAGATATAAACTACTTTAATATTAGTACTTTTTTTTAAATAATAATCTGTTTTAATAAAATTAGACTCTTCTTTCGTCCTTAAGGTTAAGGTCAAAATCTAGCCACACGGAAGATTCTCTTTGGCCGCAACCCATCCCGGACGAGGTGTTGGCGGAGGAGCAACGGGTGACCGATGCTCTGCAGTCGCTGCGACTGCGCACCATCGGGAATATTAATGCTGGTAATCTTTTAATACCATTCAAAATTAATTTTTATACAAGGCATAATGTAAGCCATTATATTATTATAACATAAGGGACCATTCACAAAAACTTATCAAACAACAATCCTTATCCTGCGCTGTTTTTCATAACTTATGAGTAAGCGAGTCGCTTCTGACATAAGGGACATGCGGCATATTATTATCGAATCAAATCAAAACATTCTTTATCTCAGAATTGTGGAATAGCTCTGGACCACATCCCGGCTCCATGTAATATAAACAGATCGAACGCAATAAATCGGATTTTAATATGCCAATATTATTATATATTATATAAACACATAGCACTAAAATGTTGTTAGTCTATGAAAATAACAAAATTATAATAACCGAACAGTATCAACATCAGTTAGTCTAAACATGGAATGGCATTTAAAAAAAAATAAAAAATTTGTAAAGCAATCAAGTATCTGAGATAAGGCATTATTAACATTGTTATAGTTGGCTTTTTTTATTCAAAAAGTATTTATCCAAACAATACGAAATCACCGATACCTCAACCTATACTATAATAGCTTAACATAAAGAAGAAGATCAATTCTATAAAGTAAAAATAGAGAAGGATCTAAAATTGATCCTTGTGGAACATCCATTCTTAATACAAATGCGAAAGACTGTTTTGATGTTGACTGTTCTGATTTTGTTTAAGATCTCATAGATTAAGAGCTTTACCATTGACACCGTAATGTTTTAGCTTGTAGAAAAATGTTTCGTGCTCTACACAAGCTAGATCTAGATCTCATTAGATGCATCACAAAATTATGTGATTTCTCTCATGCGTTGTATTTATAGTCGTAGTAGCGTCGTTCTGACATCAGTTGTTGGGCGACTTGAAGTAACATGGAATTGCTGCAAAGTACTTTGAATTAATATTTTCAGTGAAGTGTACCAGAGGTTGATTTCACATATTTATATTAAATATTTTACTCAAAGACACAAAGAGAGCATCAATGTCAAAAATAAATTTTATTTCATTTTTATACTAGAACTTAGCATAAACTTGACTTTTCGTCCACATCGGAACAAAGCACGCCTAAACAACTCTTGATTTGCATCTAAAAATAATATGGAAATCTTTTACTGTAAAAAAAAAACAAGCATTGGAGTTATCGAACTTATGATCTCTTAGATGCGGATCATCCTTACGGATTTTCATGAACGTATATAAACAGCGAATGCTTCCTCACAGGCTACGTCGACACCGAGGACTCGGTGTCGCCGAAGAAGGCGCGGCCGACGCCCCGCGCGCCGCACGACGTGTGCGCCACTCGGCGGCTGCGGCGCCAGTACGGCGCGCGCGTGGCGCTGCACGCGCTGTCGCTCGGGATTCCCGCTGGACAGGTCTTCACGCACGCACACTGCTACTGTTACCGTCACCGTCACCGTCACCGTCACCGTCACCGTCACCGTCACCGTCACCGTCACCGTCACCGCCCGCTAGTTTTTATTTATTAAAATTTTAACATCCTAACATTTGCCCAGTTTACACAGAAAAATAATGATTTAAGCTAAATATTAATTCCGTATACATGTGTCGGTTAATTAGAATTTTAATAATCAAAGCTAGGCTTAATACTGACCGAACTATCCCTTACGACAGTGCACGGCGCTACTCGGCGAAAATGGAGCGGGAAAGTCGACGACATTTTCAATGCTGACGGGAGAAATTCGACCGACATCGGGCCACATCTATTTACTCGGCCGGAAAGTTAATAAAAGAGACCTAAGTCAGGGGCTCATCAGTAAGTATATGGACTTCATCTATACGAAAAAAAAAGTAACACGAACAGCCTGTAAATGTACCACTGCTGGTCTCATGAGGAGAATAAGCTACGAAGAATTCCACCTCACTGCTCCTAAGTGAGTTGATGACATAAGGCAAAATCAGTGGCATGTTTTTTCACGATGTTCCTTTTCAAACAGGATTCATATATGGAAACGCATTCCTGGTGATTTGAACCCGTAGTCTTCGATTAAGTTTCATGTGATATGTGTATATGCATATATGATTTTGTAATGCACATAAAAATATTCATAGTAATTTCTGTTCATATCGAACGATAATTAAATAAATATAAATAAATTGGACAACATCACATACATTACTCTGATCCCAAAGTAAGTAGCTAAAGCACTTGTTTTATGGAAAATCAGAAGTAACGACGGTACCACAAACACCCAGATCCGAGACAACATAGAAAATTACTGAACTTTTTCTACATCGATTCGGCCGCGAATCGATCCCGGGACCTCGGAGTGGTGTACCCATGAAAACCGGTGTACACACTACCCGACCACGGAGATCGTCTATATATCTTTCCAGTATCACTATTAAGTCTCTTTCAACAACTAATTCACTGTTTACGTATTTATTTCTACGTTCCCTTAAATAACCTTCTGTCTCACTCGAATATACAATACTAGTCGTTGCCCGCAAATTTGCGCGCATTTTAGGGTTTGGTCATCAGGTGTAAGGCATAAAAATGAAGCCTGGGTTCTTCCTTCTAGTTCAAGCTTCCTTGAAATCTCATCAAGCGACAGACAGACATATATAGTATTGTCGTATTTATAATATTGGTATAGTTAATAAGGTCACAAGAATTTTAGCTCTTCTCGGAAAGTGATTAAAGGCAATAAGTAAATCTCAAAAAAATACACAGACGAATTTACAACTTGGATATATTCCTAACATTTACTCCTTCCTAACATTTATTCTTGTAACTTTATATATTGTGATATTGTGTGCTATAAAAGAACACCTTGATTCAGAAGATGCCAATGTGCTCTTGCTCTATATATATGATTAGGATGTCAGTAATGATAAAAAAGTCTGATTATAATAATGTCCTTCCGTCCGAATTTTGCCCATCAACCGCAAATACTAACCATCTGCGCAAAAGTGTTATAGAAGGCAAATACAAATGCATCCTCCGTTACCTCAAACTCATAATCCAATAGCGAAACGGGACGGCAAAGCGATACGCTCAAAGAGAGATCTGCTGCTAAACCCATAGCTTAACGTGTTACCTAAAGCATGGGATAACTCAGCATTTTATTTAACTCCGAGTTATTAATGAGGTTTTTGTCTACAAATCGTATATAAACTTGTGAAGGATGGAAATTTTTGTTGAAGGTGAAAATATGCATTGTAAGTTTTAACTTTTTTACAGGCTACTGTCCTCAAAGTGATGCGATTGACCCTCTAATGACCGTGAAAGAAACGCTCGTGTTTTATTGCATATTGCGAGGTATCGAGGGTCGGGAAGAAGTAAGTACTGTTTTGTACAACGTATAACTTCCATAGCCAATGTGCCACTGTGATGACGACCATCTAGGACTAAGATGTTATGAATATCTGATGAGTGGTGGTACCTATCAAAACAGGCTTGCACAAAGCTCCATTTGATTTTATATTTATATAACTAGAATTTAAAATAAGTATACTAGAATTTTTAAGGAGGGTTGTCGTTCGGTGAACGGTCACCTGTAATAGTTTGCCACACATCGCCGAGCAGCAGCTGTCAAATGAATAGGATAAGAACAAGTGAATGAACCCATACTGTCTCTGGTTCTCATTTTTGCAATAACTTTAGGTAAAAATAATCGGTTCTCATTTTTAGGTAATCCGCCGAACGATAGAGTTATTCGAGTTGACGAGGTACACGCACGTCCGTAGCGGAGCGCTCAGCGGCGGCAACAAGCGCAAGCTGTGCACCGCCGTCGCCTTCATGGCTCGCACGCCGCTCGTGCTGCTCGACGAGCCCACCAGGTACGCGCGCCATCCCCACCAGGTCGGACCGATTTTACAAGAATTGAAATTTCGGATCAATATTGTCGTTCCTCATAATTTTCGGAAAGAGTTCAGGCGCAGGACCAGCGGCTGTACGTGCTTTCCGAGGCTCGGGAGCGTACACACTTCCAACTTCCGGACACTGGGCTGATACTGAAAAATTTTTGATAGAAAAACTCAATAACTTTTTAACGGCCCGACCTCGGGTTCGAGCCCACGACCACGGAACTCGGGGCCTCATATCTCATGTACACAATGACGAAGGAGCTAACGAGCGTGTCTGCCGCCAGCGGCATGGACCCGGTGTCGCGCGGCTGCGTGTGCGCGGCGTGGCGCGGCGCGGCGCGGGCGGGGCGCGCGGCGCTGCTCGCCACGCACGCGCTGGACGACGCGCGGCGGTTGGCGGCGCGCGTGGCGCTGCTGCGCGCCGGCCGCCTGCAGGCGCTCGCCTCGCTCGACGACTGTCTGCGCCGGTGGGTACCCGTCCGCCCGACCGCCGGTGACCGTCGGTGACCGTCGGTGACCGCCAGGTGAGTGACGTGCGGCTGTGCAGGTTCGGCGGCGGCTACGTGGTGGCGTGCGTGGTGCGGCGCGGCGCGGCGGGTGCGGTGTGGGCGTGCGTGGCGCAGCGGGCTCCGCACGCGGCGTTGCGGGTGCTGCACCACGCCGCGCTGCACTTCCTGCTGCCCGCCCAGAGCACAGGTAGGAGTACGCGATTACACTCGATTCCGACATCTAACAGAAATTTTAAAGTCTTCATAGACAGTATTGTTTCCTTCCTTTCTGATTAATTTAATTTGGAGAAAAATATATGTATTGAGTGAGTAACCATCGAGTTTGAAACGATGCTGTGGCTACTGATGACTTTATATACGTAAATTGAATCTATAGTGGATGGCAAGGAGGTAGAAACGAAGTTAAGTGACGTCTTCCGGCTGCTGGCGGAGCTGCAGATGAGCTGCGATATAGAAGACTACACGGTTAATCAAAGCTCGCTCGATCAGGTAACTCTTTGATCAACTATCGTGTAACACTTCAACTCTATCTACCTGAACATATGACGCAAAATTTGGTACGTAATCGTGTAACTTACCCAACGTCTCCAAAACGGGAAATCAATACACTTTGATAGTGTGTTGTAAAAACCTCTCTACAAAAATCGAATATCTCGCCTGTATCATTGAACACATTAGTATCAAATTGTAACTCATGGCAACAATTTTGAGTATTTTAAGCATCAGGGAAATGTAGATAATATGACGCTGACAACACAAGTATATCCAAAACTTAATAAAGTAACTGTTGTTATGCGAATAATAAAAAAGTCCATAATTCATTAATTCGATAATGAATACACGTACTACTCCACTCAATAGTACATGTCTCTTTACCGTGCACTGGTGCTCCAGTGTAGTCTTAGAATAATTTGCACATTTCATTTCATGACATTTTGCACATCAACATCGGTGACTTTGCTTACTGTAATTATAGACGTCGTTTCGTCGTCAATTCATCAATAAGCAAGTGTAACACTTCCATAATTAATAAAAATGTTGACTGCTTTGATGTCATTAACTTAATCTTTATCTTATATTTCAGATGTTTTTAAGTTTTAGTGAGAAAACGAGTATCCTGGATTCTATTGACGACCCTCTCCCAACTCCTCGTCTCTTGAGGCGAGTCAGCGAAGAGCTGGACACCGTCACGTCACTGTGATATCTACCTAATTTATAAATAAATAAATGGTACACGAGTACCATTAAAATCGTCTGTTTAGAAAACATTTTTTGCGAGATAACTATTAAAAAAATCAAGTAATTTGGCAACTCAGTTATATAAGTTATCTTGTACAAATCGAAAGAGTCAAAAACAAACGTTTATACTAATTCATCTGGACCAAAATATCGAAAAATACGTATTAATTCTTATCACGGATGGAATAAAGACAAAATGAATCGTTTAGAAACTAAGGGAAAGTTTTGCTTTCACTGCTATTTCTAAACTGTATTTTTTACTTGGAAAAAAGCGAGTACGACCGATTATTTGAATCCTGTATCGTTACCATGTTCGTTTTTAAGTTTATTTGTGTAGTTCAGCGGCGTACCGGTATAGCGGTGCAAGCGGCGAGCGAAGTGGCAGGCCCGAATACGTTACGCTTGATTTGACAGAAAATAGGAAAATTAATTTAATTAATTTCTTACAGAGATAATATTATTTAAAACGTGAGTGTTTGGACTATAATTTAATGTGCTATAAACATATATATAATAATTTTAATTTTTTTCCGCTGTCTTTTTGAGTATTTACTTCGAACGACATCTTTTTTTTCTATGCAATTTCTCAGTTATTCTCGTTATCGTAGTCAAATCTCAACTTTTATATAAACTAGCTACTTCAATAACAACATTACGGGTGTTTCAAAGGCGTAATTGTATTGATGAGTATACTTCCTACTTAGAATAATAATAACGTAATATTCATTGATAACCGATGACTTAAACAAGGTAAGATTAGTTTTCATATAAAAAACTACATTGCCTTAATTTTGTACTGATTTATAACAATTTTAAATATAAGATATTCGAATTTAATGCAGAAATAAGTATTTTTATAGTAAGTTTGTAACAGGCCGACTGTGATATAACTGTATTTGTAAGGCGTGTTTTATATAAAATATGTTTAAGAGAAATAAAAGTATGGTTTATGGTTAAAAACTGTTTTATTAATTATGACAATTCTTATAACAGGATAATTAACTATATTGTAATAAAATAAAGCTGTACCAGAGATCAATAATGTCTTAAAATGTAGTCTTAGTAATGAGTTGTTAAAAGAGTTGCAAAATAACATCAATTTAAAAAAAAAGTGTGACCAGTACATAAAATACCTACATGCATATAAAAGAACATAATACTTAAATGAACAAAAAAACTGTTGCCAGTTCTATTACGAATAAAATTTTTATGTTAAAACCTTGACTAATATAACCATCTCTTTCTCACGTATCTGAATAAACAGGATGGCAACTTTTTCAGTCCAACCGTACTTTGATAAATATTCGTTTAGCGTTTCTTTGGTATTATTGCAAGGGCAAACTCAATGTATGGAAAATTAAGATGACAGATTTCAAATTCTCATCATTGTGTTAATAATTTTTAATTAATTATATTAATAATACGTTTAAAGATTTTTTAGTGATTATATATTCTTCGTACATTTTAATAGTAAACAGGAATTTGCATTTCGTACACGGTTATTCTGATAATGAATACTGTATATTATTATATTATATTTATGGCAGAGTCTTAAGGGGCCATAGACAACAATATATAGATACGATAGTCAAACGAGATTAATTGTTGTCAAAGGAAGGGTTCCGCAGGCCGGCGGATTTCTTGAAGTGAACCGCGAAAATATCCAACGCACGAAATATTACGTCCTTATTCACGTCCTTGTGGCTGAAGCTGGATACTACAAGCCGGACCGAATCGGATACGGTTTTCTCGCTGAACAGATATGTCTCTGAAAACATACAATTCCATGTACTAAGTACATTGCCATGAAAAAAACTTAAGTAACTTTTAAAGAGAATGTCTAGAACTTATTCTTGCACGCTGCTTCAATTGGTGGCACCACTCACTCTTCAGATATTCTACCACCAAATTAAAAACATACCTGGAATCGATTCCGAGACGATTTGGCACGTTTCATCAATATTAAATGTTCTTAGTTTCTTTTCGACGGTCGTATCCGTCGGCTTCGAGAGCTGATCGAAGTACAAGAACACTTGCTTCTTCAACCAATCGCTGAAGTCATCTAGCCACGCGGTTATTAGGGTTTCGACCAGGTCTGCAAATACCATGAATTATTTTCGTAGGTTTCAGTTTGGGGAGTGTAAATATCATAGCTGCCTAACGCGGGTAATGTTATAGAGCGTGTGTACTGAGGCACAATCTGCTCTGAGAGTTAGTAGGCCAGTGGAATACCAGCAGAATTAGAAAGGATTTTTTCGATTAAGTAACCCAATAACTCTTTGAACCCAATCCTCGGAATCTAGACCAAGGAGGCAGTCTTACAGCAACGAGTACAAATAGAGGAAATTAATTCCTTCAGCTCCGTCGTAATTGACTGAATATAAGCGTTTGAGTAAATATTACACGTTAGAAGTACAGCTCGTTAAAGAGTGATACTCATGTAATTGTGGAAAAAAATCTTTTTGAAACGCTGAGTTTTAAGTACGTGTGATATAAGTTACTAGTCACCAGCGCACAGCAGGGTAGCGAGCCGGAAGGCGAGGTGCTCGTCCGACACCCCTACTGCGCACCAACTATCCGCACTGGCGCACCAGCCGCGGCCCACGGTCGCGCACCACTCCTCTGGCACAGAGAGTAACGCATGAATCACAGGAGGGCGGGCCGCGCAACCGACGGACGCGCCCGCGTCGGATGCGAGACCGCAGGTTTATTTTAAAACAGAGATAGGAGAAATAGGCGCCACGGAGCGGCATGAGCGTCGACGTGTTTGGTAATTTTCGGCCGGGACGGAGCCGGGCAGCGGGGACTTAACGCATAGGGCACGTTGACGTCAGAAACCCCGAGGCCGTACCGAGGTCGAGCGGCGCGGGCGGCGCGCGCGCGGGCGCGGGCAGCGCGCGCAGCGGGTCGAGCGCGGCGTCCACGCGCCACAGCGCGCGCCGCGCCGCGCGCAGCCGCGCCGCGCGCCCGCTCACCTGCGGGCGGCGCTCCACGTCAGCTGTATAGACTCGATACGATCTCGCCGCCAGGAGGCTAACGTCGGACCGGCCGAGCGAATATTCACAGTACTCACACTCAGCTCGGGCGAGGTGCACACGTACGTCCAATCGTGTAGCTGCCGGGGGGGCACCTCCTCCCCCTCGGCGCCGACGGCCGTCTTTATCGAGTTAAATACTCCCGTGACCGTGCGCTGGAATAATCTACGACAATGTTGTTCATAACGTAACAATTACCGTCGACTTATTTACAGAATGAGTAACAAAGAACGCATATTTACTCTTTCTTACTTATATCAAATCATATATATCTGTCTCCCTCCCTTATATTGGGATGTCATTTGACCGAAACACAACGAGTACTCGGTGATCGATAAAAGGCACCTCTTTATTATTTCAAAATTAAAAGTGAATAGTTGTTGCTGTGAACACAAGTTCTACAGAAATCTCGGACTTTTTTTTTTTTCAACTACGATCCATCTCAAACAAAAGCTCGTTCTACACATGAGGACAGCATTTGCAAAATTAAATTTTATTGGTCGGTGGAATCCTGCCCAAGGTGCAGTAATATTAATTGCTATAATTTCGTTAAGACAAAGAAATATAAATACTTGACTGTAAGTTATATGAAGAGTACTCACTTGTCTAATCTCTGCATGTTGTTGGTCGTCTGTCCGGGAGAGGAGCCGCGGTCCAAGTTCATGTCATACTCGTCTGAAACATTTATAACGAGTGAGTGATTCAAGTGCACGGTTCATATATGTATGTGGTTGTATGTATGTATGTATGTATGTATGTATGCATATCTTAGTAGTACTTAGTAGCCGAGAATCTCAATTTTCCTAGCCGGTATAAACAAGGCTTATTATTTCATGTTTGTTTTTCAAACTAAAACTTGTATTTAGACCCTTATTGCACCCGTGTCAAGCCGGTACGGGTAGCTAGTTTATTTAAATAACGTACACTTTACAAATAAATAAATAAGAACAATTATAAAACATTTTGCACGTGCGTGCGCGTGCGCGCGCGTACCGGCGAGCGCGGCGGAGTCGACGTGCGCGTGCGCCCGCGTGCGCGTGTGCTCCGAGCTCTCCCACCACGCCTCCTCCCTGTCACAGATATATAAGCTATAAATCTTCCCCATCAACGGAACGGGAGCTTCAGATCAGCTGTGCGATATTTAGCCATAAAACATCATTGTACTGTGAATGAGTACCGTGTGAGTGGTAACGGGAGTACCTGGGCCCGGCGTGCTGAAGCAACGTGCGCAGCTTGGCGATGCTGGCGGACAGGTCGGCCGCCTCCTCGTACTGCGGCTCCGGGGACTCCGACAGCGAATCGGGAGCGCCGCCCTCCGCCCTCCGCCCCCACGGGCCGGCACCGACGGCCTGCGGCGCCGCGGTCGAGTGCTTACAGAGACAATTGCATCGTGGATAAATATGTTTTAGAGCGGCGGTATCATATTGTTCCTCGATCATTTCAGTTTGATTAAGGATTATTTATATAGATTTTAGGATCAACCAAAACTTTCCATCAAGAACAATGATTTTGAACGAACATTTTACGTAACTACTGTTTTATAAATGTTTTTCAATTTTGTATTTTTATAATCCTCTGCCGCTTTGCACTTTCTTAATTCTAAAACACTCACCATACTATCCTGTGAAGTGACCCTCTGCTGTTTGACTAATGGATGAGAAGTCCCGTTTTCTTCTAAAAATATGAAATCAATGATTAGTTCTATGCTATCATGATCTATGTCAATACTTCAAAGAGGTATATTTGTATGCAAGGAGTAATCTCCGGCACTAATAATCTAATTCCAAAAGTTGCGACACTGGTAGAAAGCTTTAAAAAATATATCACGACTTAGTTCCCAAAATTGTTTGTGCATTGGTGCTGTAAAGTATGGTCGAATGGCGTTGGTAACCACATACAATCAGGTGGCCCATTTGCCAGTATAGGGCAGACTATTTTAAATTAAAAAGAATTACGAACTCTCTTCTTTCACGGACGACCTAATGGCGCCAACAGATTGTTTTAATATAAAAATTGATTTCTGCAGTGAAGTGTCACCAACCTTTGTGGTTACCGAAAGGCATGTAGGACTCCTTCACTTCCATGACGACTTCTGGCTTCTGTCTGCTCTTATGCAGATCCGAGGGTGATAGTTTTTCACTGTTCCTATCTTTATGAGCTGGTGATTTTTCCTGTTTAAGCATAGAAGATCACAAAATATTTAACATGACAAATAATATTTTATAAGTTTTTATTTGTAACTAGCTGTCTATTCAACGAGATATTACAACGGAAAATAATGGCGAACTTCGATACAAACTATTTTACTCTATCGGGTGATGAATTTTCAAAAACGCTGAAATAGCTATATTTTATTCATAAAGAGCCTAAATACCAATTAGATTTATTACCAACTTATAAAAACTAAGAACTTTCACCTTAAGTTTAACCCTCTTAGGTGATGAGTATTCAAAAATCTTCTACGTGTGTATATAACTGTGTCTACGTGTGTCTAAACTTAATTAAATAAGCCTAAATATCCTTTTCCATTTTTCCTGCATACCAATTTTCATCACCCATCAAAAGCCCTTAGGAGAATAATTTTGAAAAATCCTAAGGGTTTACCAATTCATATGGAAGTCACGTACAAAATTTCATCTTATAAAATGCTCCGGTTTGGACTGTGCGTTATATATTTGTGATTTATGTGTTAATACTTACTTGTGAATCATCGCTTAGCCCCGTGAATCGGAGGCCCTTCTTAATACCTGCGATACCTTTATCCAAAAGGCCCTCCATCATGCCCGCTGCTTCATCCTGGAGGATAAAAATGTTGCAATATTTTGTCTATTCTCAATATCCATACATATAAAAACTATAGCAATGTCTGTTAGCAAATGTTTTTGTTTAGTATAATCTTCATGGAGTTAAGAAGAAAATATTGCACGTCTGTCTGTGAATGCACTATCGAACAAAAGAGGGACGAAAAATGGAATCTACCCGTCAATTATAATCTGTGTTATTTTACTGAACATGTCTACTCCTCGGGACCTTATAAAGAGGCGCTCAGAATTATTTTCTAAATTATTCAAGGACATACATTAATACAATTCAAGGACATACATATATTATAACAAAGTTATTTTACATTTCTATTTCCGAATTCCTCAATTCTTGCATATTATTTATGACAGACGTGAAACTTGCTATCAGAGACGTTGGAATCAAATTTGACCTTGAAATGTCAATCTCATTGAGAAAAGTAAATTCTCTTAAAAAAATTATTTAATTTTGTTAATTATTATTAGACGAATACACCGAGATCTAAATTGTAACGAGAAAATATATTTTTTGTATCATAAGCCTAAGTTCTAACTGTACCGTCATGCTTCGTTGATAGTTTAACAGATATTGACAGAATGTGGACATCATCTCACAGCAGGCTGCTCAACTTCTTACTAGGTGGCATTTTTTGTTTGCCATTGCTTGGCATGTATTTTTGCCATTAAAAACAGGATATAGTTGGCATTTATGTCTGCGAGAGATATTTTTGTGACGACGCCTAATGTTCCTGATAGTATGTATTTATGTCAAAATTAGTAAATAAAAAAAATCTAAGCGTTTATTTAAATGAAATACTATAAACGCCTTACACACACCATGCTGTTGGAATAGAAGATACAGTGAGGGCTCCAAAATCAGACACAACACATACATAAGGACACACAAGTTGAATTCATTGAAAGTCAAACAAAGCGAGAAATATTCCATAAACATGCAACATGCAACGCGCATCGTGAGAAATAGCATTTTTTTATCTTACTTACATAATTCGTTGTTTACTGAAATATATTTGTTCGATAAAATTAAAGATTTATTTTTAATCTTATTTTCAAGGTAGAAAACATATTGCAAATTATTTTTGTCAAGCTCATTATTTATGTTACGATACTTATACACTAGTAAAAAGGCTTAATTAAATTATACTGCTGTTTATTTAATTTTTCTAGTAGTCATAGTACCGAGGGATAATTTTGACATGTGATGTCCGCGGCCGCGGCGGCCGTTCTCGGCGAAACTAGCAATCTGTACGAGACACACTATAGTTCACAAGCGTGTGCTCAAGCACAGCTGCTGACTCCCAACCCGATGGAGCGGCAATTCGACACGACGTGCTTCATGGGCCCTGCAGTGCACACGCTTCCAACTTCCATACTCCGAGCTGCTACTGAGAACTTTTCGACGGATTAAGCCCATCAACTTCTTAATGGCCCGACTTGGGGTTTGAACGCAGGACCACTGGATCAACGACTCGTAAAACATTCACAAGTACACCTGCACTACCTCAATCAGTTTCGTCGCGATTGGATAAATATAATTATGTGAGTAAACATTACATGTTAAAAGTGCAATTTGTTTGAGAATAATACTCATGCAATCGTGAAAATGATTAAGTCAATTTATTTTATTGTAATAAATTGTTCCAACTTTGAAATGAAAACTAAGATCTCTGGTAACAGATAAAAAAATATTTAATAATTATATACAATCTGTGTCTAATCTGTGACGAAAGCTGTTTTGTTTGACGCTTCCTGTTTATTTAGGTTATGTAAGATATTAAGCAGTTTAAAAATATAATATAGATATGCAGTAAGCAGATAGAACGTGCAAGAGACATACACTGGAATGTTTGCGGGGCACATCTATGTATAATGGGACCTGCAGGTCTCCTATCTTGGTCTTGGCGTGGTGGACGGTGGTCTGGAGGTCTTTCAGCAAGGCTTCGGTGGGCTTAGGACTCGTTTCCTTCTTGGAATCCTTGCTAGTCTCTGGGTCAGATTCAATCGTGTCTTCTTCGCCTAGAATATAAGATACATTAAACAATTATTTTTTTTTACATTATAAACGCTATAGACTATACTATCATTATAACTAACGCTATAAACACACTATAAATTAAAAATTTACCTCAAATACTGACAATTAAGAAAATAAAAATAAAATAACACCACGCATATGCAAGGAAGTAGAGAGCGAAGGTGGAGAGGAGTTTTGCCGGAATTAGAAAGCGTCATGACGTCATATGAATCACATTTACTCTCTAGGTGCGGCAGTAATGTTTCACATATATATATAATTGACCGTCAAAGCATAAAAAATGTTGCTAAGCATGTTAACAACATAAACATGACTCAATGAAATAGCCTGCTGATTGTTGATGTATTTTATACCAACACAAGTGCGATTGGTGCTCATATTCATAATATGAACTATATTATTTTTTATTATATAGTTGGTAGGCGGATGGGCAAATTGACCCCCTGATGGTAAGTGGTCATCAATGCCCATAGACATTGGTACTGTAAGAAATTACAACCAGTCTTTACATCACCATGTTGAGTTTTAGGTATAAAAATATAGCATAGATTAAACCTCAACAAGTCCTTCCTTGGGATTTAAATCTTGCTTCATATCAAACTTGATCAAATTTTTATCAGTTATTTAGCTGTCATAGCATAACAGACAGACAGACAGAGTTACTTTTGCTTTTATAATATTTCTATAGATTATACAAAATGTTACTGAATTATTCCACTACCCTAAATACACAACAGTAACTGGAGTAGTTAGTATTTAAATATATACATCAATTACATAAGATATACAGTATACAAGTTGTACATACCAAACCATAGTGGTTGTGGGGATGCATCCCGCATCTTGGGACTTTGTTCAGCCTCCTCATGACCCCAGAGCCGGCTTAGGGTCATCTCATCCAAACTAGCCAGCAGATCCTGACCAACACTGATGCACTGTAAGTCTATATCAGTGTCCCAAGTTTTGACACTACCTGAAATTTATATTATATATGTACAAAACATAGTTTTTGTAATTAAAAATATATTTCTAAAAATATATACCTTCAATAATCCTGTCATATATCTTCACTTCATTCCTTCCCTGCCTACCTCTGCGTTGTCTCAAGATTGCTGCAGGTTTTATTTCCAATGGCTCACTCCCTTCTACAGCCTTCTCAAGCTCAGACTTGTCATCTTCTTTATGTTCCTCATTTATATTGTTTTGATTCACTGGTGTTACATTCTTTTTGGTAATTTTTGGACTAGATTTAACTTCAGGAGGTTCTTGTTTTACAGGTTCTTGCTTTATAGGTTCTGCTTTTTTAACTTCCACAGGGGGCTCATTGGCTGGCTTTTCTTCGGAAATTTTATATTGTACTTTGAGCAGAGAGAGTAATCTGTCATTTAGCCATACTGGGTCAGATATTGTGTTATCAATTAAATTATCTAGCTTTTTGGCAAGAATCCTGATGAGCAGCTCGGAGTATGGTGTGTCCCACAATTCCCAAGGTACTAATTCTTTTAGAATAATTCTCAACACATCAGTACAATGGTCAGCTGTTACTGGCTTCTTGTTATTAAATACTGGATGTATCTTCTTGTATAGTACTTCTATTGAGCTTTCAGGATTGGATTCATGTCTTTTTAAAGCTTTTTTATATTCTTTCAAATGAGTTATGAATATGCCACAAGTGTCTACATATACATCTTTAGTTTCTATTTTATTACATATCTAAAAAAATTAAATTAAATATAATAAAATTTTGTACATCTATCTTTCCATTGTAACATTTCAACAAGCGAAAATTTACCTGAAACGTTTTGGCAACCATTTGATCCAACATTTGCTTACATGCAAATGGAAAACCAATTTCTTGCGAAATATACGTCATATACCAAGACGAAACCAACTTCTTTTCCAATACCGACGTTATCACACTTAGTTCATTCGTATCATATTCTTGTGTATGTTCATTTTCAACCTTCTTTTGAATTTGCGGTAAAACATCGGTAAGGAATGATAAGAAAGGATATTTCTTTAAAAGAATATCTAAATCATACTTCAAAGGTTTATTGAGGTGAAGTAACCATTGTATAAATTTGAAACTGCCGAACACAGACCCAACGAATAATAATAAAAGATAAATTATGAACCAAATTCCAGTGATAGGCGATATATTTGTGACATAGTTTAATAAAATACATATGACTGTGCCACTACAAGATATTATTGTTACAGTTTCGAGTAAATTTCTTTTCAGCAACATTTCTAGTAGTATTATTAAGATAATTAGTTATTCGATCAATAAAATAATTTATTTTAATACAGTATTAGAGCCGTCAGGCATCAATAAACAAAGTAATTAAGTAATGGATTGACGTCAATGTCAAACAAGTCGATGTGATTACTGATTATAAGGTACAAAAAAAAATCAACTTCTTATGTCGTTCAGAAATTAAACTTTGGGAATAAAATATGTAAAACGTTAAATAAAAATTACCTGTTAAAATATTATATCAAATCACGATTTTATATATGAATTAACATATTTGATGCAAAATCTTTATTTTTCATTAAAACTTTAATTTTTAATAAGTTTCCTTACAGCTGTGTCCGTGATGTCCGAATTTATCTGTACACAGAGCACATGTCAATACATAATATTGTCTAATGTCATATTGTGTGATGTGTCACGTCACTTACATTAAGCCAGAATAAAAAGCTGTGTACTTACTTCTTTGCACATATAATATTTTCAAAATGTAAGTGATCATTTTAACAAAACATGGAATATTTTTTTCATAACTATGTTTTACCAAGAACTTTTGTTTAAGGTCTAAAGTGACTTTCAAGATTACGCTGACTTCGGATCCTAAACTTCCCTTTAAAGTGTAAGTCTTTATCAACATTCAAAAATGATTTAGTAAAACCATTTATGTGACTTCAACGTAGAAAAACATTTTCGAATTGCAAATTATTGAATTTTTGCCATTCATTGAACGAGTTGAAAATTTCTTTTTGTTCGGCAGATGCTGAGAAATTGTGGGTTCTACGTTGAAGTTACATCGTTCTGGTGATGGAAACGATTGTGGTGCATCAGTTTCTCGACTTTTTCCAAGACTTCATTAACTTATGTCTGAAACATGATTGGCCGAGTGACACGACAACACCAGAAGAATTCAGAAATGCTTTTTTAATTTCCCAACACATAGAAAAATGTTTAGACAAATTCCACAAACGATCTCTTATTGATGAATTATTATCCGCAATTAATAAAAAACAAAATACATCAAGCTTGTTTTTAAAAAAATGTTTTTCTGATCCACCAAAATATATTTTAAAGAAAATACTTAATTCCTCAATAAATATCACCCAAGTTAATGTAGGGATCACAATATTTCTCGATCTATTTTCTGAGCAGAAACTTGAGGATTATTTGTCTGATTTAATGTTAGAAGCTGCTTCAAAGGAAACCCTGCTAAAAAATCTCAAAACTGAGATACCAAATGAGCTTTTACTGGAGTTTAAAAGTAAATTTCTTCTCTCAGAACTTAAAGATACAGATTATGCAAAGAAAGTAATTGGTAACATTTTAAATACTTGCACAGATAATGATATGGATATGTTAATACTGAGCCTATTATGTAAGGACTTGAAATACGCTCAAGGCTTAGATGTACTTTCTAAAGCATTTGTAAGTTACATGACAGTCAGAAGTGTTTCGAGAAAAAGTTTTTGGAAATTATTGTTTAGTATAAACGAGGACAATTTTTTACAATTGTGCCTTAATCATGGTGATATATTTAAATTAATATCTAAAGTTTTAATTGACAGTGGTAAGTTGGTTAGAGAAAATATGTCAATGGATTACTTTTATATTGAACTTACTTATTCCGAGCTGCAGTCAATAACACAAACTATATGTAAAAATGAAAATTTAAAATTAGATTTTTTAGATCAAGTCTTGGAAAGCAATGAAGATTTCGCATTTTGGAATAATTTTATGTCTTAAATTATGTAAAATAGTAATCAAAATGTAAATGATATAATTTTGACTTTGAAAATAACGGAATTCAATAAACAAATTAGTTTTTTTTAATAAACTATGTATTATTTTCTTTTTAATAAATAAAATTTACTTTTACCAAAAAATTTAAGTTGGCAACCCCCAGAAAATATTTTTATCATATCTAATTGTTATAAATTAACGAAGATAAAGTTTTTTATGTCTATAAAATGTAAAAATATAAATTATTTCCAGTGTTGTCTATAACTAATATTATAATATTATGTGTCACCAACATTGGGAACTATGCTATGTCACTTGTGCTTAAAATTATACTAGCTCACGCATACATTTAGCAATAAGACAAAATTATTAGTGGATGTTACCTACCCACTATACCAACAAGATTTTTTGGTGGTCCACATATAAAAATCACAATATTTTTAAAAAAATCGTTAAATTCCGTCTCAGACTCAGTGTACCAGAAGCGACACCTTTTACTGCAGTACTAAAGTTCGCGGCGGAAGAGTTTCGGGTGGACCCTGCTACTAGCGCCATAATAACTGATGATGGTATCGGCATCAACCCTCAGCAGACAGCAGGTAATCTATCTATAGTACTTTATTTGAAGTATATTCTCCAAATTTTAATTTGGACTGTTTTGTTTTTCATAGATGCAAAAACAGTCTGCTATCACAATGGGGAAAATTAAGAAACAATTAAAATGCCAGTAGGTGTTAATGTCACAATTGTAAATATACCTAAATAATGCTTTTTTTTTCAGGAAATGTTTTCCTCAAGCACGGATCTGAACTGAGATTAATTCCTAGAGACAGAGTGGGCGCAACTCTTTCATAGACAAATTCAGATAAAACATTCCTCTCAAATTTTTGTATTATGACTTTGGATACAACTTACAAACGGATAACGCATTTTAAATTTCGAAAGAAACCAATTAAAAAACATATATTGGTTTTCAATTTTTTTTATTTATGAATATGTTTCAAATGATCACTTCTACTTGTAACCAAGGTCAGACCTCGTTATGATAATTTAAGAATAATTTTATATACTGATGTATATTTTTATGTTATAAATAAATGTTTTTTTTATAAATAAATAAATAAAAAATTCCCCAAAACTTTGGTAAAATTTATTTTGTTACATATTTAAGCTTAAAACTAATAGAAAGTGTAAACAATGCTATTGTTGTCTATGTTTAGTCTAATCTTACTAAAGGCTCCGTTGCTCTTAGGAATGCTTTTTCAAACTCTTTCTCAGAAAAACGATCCACGGAAGCTCTGAAAAAATAACCATCAATTATCGAAGTATCCGGAATTAAACTATAATCATTTGTACGGGGAATTGGGATTATTTAACAAATCTTATTCACTGATTGTGCATGCATTAGGTATTAAAATAAGTCGTAATAGTATTATGATTGAGTTGATTCCATCTGATTTTATTTTAGTTGACAATATTTATTATGTGATTAAAAATTTTAAATAGGATTTGAATGGACTTTTTTTGATATCATTATAATTGATTCAACTATTCATGTTGAATTGATTTATCTCTAAAACTATACAAATTACTCTCGGTATTAAACATATCAATCAAAAATGTGCTTATAACACAAGTAAAGACCGATCAATTATTGAGATTCAAGAAATATAGAAAAGTGATAGCTTATTGGAGCATGTCTTTGTTGCTTCTAATTTAATTGAAGGACTATTTAGACAGTCGAAATCGTTTTCAATTTTAAAGTCGACCAATTAAAATCGAGTGAAGTAAATGTTATCGCCCTCACCTTGCCGCTTCTATGATCCTTTTCTTTTCGTCCGTGGGCATAGCGATAACTTCCAAGATCGCGCGAGCGTACTCATCCGGCTCGGACGCCAGGAAACCGGTTCTGGAACCCTCCGAGGTCTCAATGATGTCGGCCAGCGGCCCGCCGGACCGGTGAGCGATGGTGATCAGGCCGGCCGCCATGCATTCCACTACACCTGGTAATGGTAGGTAAGTGATGTATTGTTATGTGGACTTGAGGGGTCTCAGAGCTCAGAATGAATTGGCGGGTGCGAGGCGCGGGCCTGCGCGTGGCGGACGCACCGATGCCGAAGTGCTCGTTCCACATGGCGTGCAGCGCCAGCTGGCTGGTCTGGTAGAGCTGCAGCAGCTGCGCGTAGGGCGCGTTGACGAGGAAGGCCACGCTGTCGTCCAGCGCGAGGTGCTTGGCCAGGTCGCGCAGGTGCCGCACGCGCTCCTCGTCCGCGGGGTGGCGGCACGAGCCCACCAGCACCAGCTTCACCTGCGGGACCGTAACCGGAAATTTCTAAATCGCGCTAACGTTTGGTTCGCCCCAATATATAGTACGAATAAGGTCTCGACAGACTTGTGTTTCATCTTAATTACCACGTTGTGGTTATATGGGTCAGTCAAATCTACGTACCTGGTTTTCGGACCGAGTCTATGCAGATAGTATCCATATTCCATAAAGAAAAATTAAATAAGAGGAGAAAAGGTATATTTTCGAAATCTCTAATTGTCAATGACGATTCGAAGCGGTTAACAGCGGTCGAATTTCGACCACTGGGTCAGACCTAATGTAGCTGAATAGCTAACCTTGTTCCACAGTATCTCGTTCTTAATGAGCAAGTTCCTCAGTTCGTACATCGCCTGCAGCATCAGCGGGTGATCCTTCTCCGGTCGGAACTGCGCCACCGATATGATTCGTATGGGGTCCGAGTCCTTTACCAAAGATCGCAATTTCTTCAGTTCGGTGACCTTGAAAATTAAATTATATGCATTAGAATACCACTTTTTTTTTTGAACTACAACACAGATACCGAGTGCAAAACAAATGAAATAATGTACACCTAAATTAAAAAAAAAATACTAAACCAATATAGATAAAACTTACACCATAAGACGAGGCGCGTTTCGGAAAAGTTTTGAGTAAATAATATTGTCATCAAATTTAGACGTGACAAGCGTGACTTTATGGCCTCGCAATACATGAAACGGATCCTTATGGTTCTTGGAACGATATCTCACCTCACACGGCGGATAAACCCGGTGGGTGTTGAGAGGTATATTCCAAAGTTCATTGATGTGATCTTCCGTCCACGTGCCGTTGACCATCACTATGTCTGCGCAGCGACCCATCACACCGTACAGCTGGTGAGCAAATACAATAACATGATACACTGAAAAACTCAGAAATATATCAATGTATTTGGTAGTAGTTTGTATTTTTAATTAAGTATGCTCATAAAAACATTTTTGAATCATGTATTGTATTGAATTGAATAAAAAGCTACCGCCCGCCGGTTCGTTATGTAAATTCTATCGAGGATTTTGATAGCTCGTTTTATCAGAAACAGTTTTTGCAAAATTTCAACTCAATTGGTAAGATTGACATAAATATCACATAATATGATTTTACTACACAATTGAAATTTAATTAAACCTTACTAAAAAAATAGCCCTCGCGGGACGCGCTGATGTGAATTATCAAAATTGTTGATTATGAAAATAATTTATAATTGTAACAAAAACTTAAATAGAGATTCTAATTTCTATATGGCAATGAATTAGAGATCAGCGGCGGAGCTTATACTGTCACGGCGCACGAGTCGGTCTTAAAATAAAGTTCTTCTAAATTAAGCCTTAAATGTTTATCTCTATTTTTAAGCCGTAGGAATAAAAATAATTTTAAACCCACCCAACCAAAGAGTTTGTAATAGAACAACTTGCACCAAGTCAGGAGCGGGTTGCGAGCGATGACGCTGCTGTTGTTGTAGCTGGTGAGACGGTGCTTGACGCGTCTCATCATCGTCGACGTGATGATGGGGTAGTGGGTGTAGCACCCCACGGGGCATTGAGCCAGGTAGCGGAATATCGGGTAGGTGAACGCACAGCCCATTGTGTCAATGTAAATATCTGTAAACATATAATATATTTGTACACAAACAGTCTGTAAATGGTAAATTTCATTATTCATTACGTGGTAGAACATTATGCTAGTCTGTCTGGGGAAGTACAACCCAGTCATGTATCTACCGCTAAACAGCAGTACTATAATATTGTTGTGTTTAGGTTTGAACGGTAAATGAGTCAGTTTAACTTCAGGTACAAGGGACATAATATCTTAATTCCCAAGGTTTATGGTTCGCTGGTGATGTAAAGATTACATTAATTGTGAGTATGCATTAGTATATTAAAAAAAATATATTTGCTCCCACCAAGCAAAAGCCTCATTTGTTTAGGAGGTTTGTAGTTACCATGCAGGTAATATATTATCACCAAAATGTACTTTTAAATCTAAAATAACTATAAATACAGATTCACATACAGTACACTTACACAGTTAAGTTGTTGTAACCTTTAATAGATACAATAGGTTTTTATGGAATAACAATTAGATGGTACCTTGGTGCTCCCAATCCATATGATAAGTAAATTATTTACATTTGCAATTTCTACCTGTTTTGAAAATTAACTCAAACAAACAGGCAGATAGAAGAACATTAAGAACAATGGGTGTTTTTGTAACTTGTAAGTAACAAGGACTTCTAAAAGGTTATTTTGAAATTAGAATCTAAATATTTAAATCTAATTATTGATATGCATTGATATTTCAATTGGAAATGGATGATTTAATTATTAAACATACTTGCAATATTACAAGAGAAATAAATATATAGGAAATACTTCAATTGTAATAACCTGGATTTAATTTCATAAATGCTTCCATTCCAAGTACCATAGTGCCGAGACTTTGCAGCAATAACGTAAAGTATGGATATCTCTCTGGCTCTATTGCCTTTCCCATGCTCAGTCTGATGAAGTTTAGTCTCTCTGGTTCCACTTTAACATTGAACTGGTTTTGTGCCTTGTTGATTATGGCTGTAGCTTCCGCAGTTTCCACTGTGTAAATGTGTATATGGGATTCTGGATATCTAATGTAGTAAAGAAGATGTTTATTAAAAGTATCTAATTAGAATTTTAAAAGAAATTTTTGATATTAGAGAATAACCAAAAGTAAGATACAGAAACATTAGAAAGTGGATGAGAAGGGCCAAAGATGGCGCTCAGTGATGTGCTTTGGGAGAGGCTTGTGGTCAACAGTGGGCTAATACAGCCTGACAAAGATGAGATACGTATAATATATTTTATTTAGTTTTTCATTTTTTTATCAGTATTGCTGTTGATTCTAATGGGCTCCAATGTCATCGAATGGGTAAGCGAGTTAAAATACTCAAGCCAGACCGCATTTAATACACCGAGCAATAAAATATATAAATTTATGGCAACATGATAAATTGTTTTATACATAATGAGATTATTTCTTGATAAGTTCATATAGAAAATATTTTTGTAAAATGTGATAATATTGAAGGATTGAAATTCCTATTATTATTTAATTAAGGCCTGAATTATTCTTTTATAATTTTATTACCAAGATACATTATTGTCTATTATTAGTAACCTTTAGGTTAAAAAGTTAATATGAAATGATTTACAATACAAATAACATTGTTACCTAGATAAAATTGCCCTAATAGCAACCCAGAGCACCCTCTCGCCACCACCTCCGCCGTTACAATAGGGATGGAAGAATGCTATATTGGATCCATCCCGTTTCCTTCTTTGAAGCTTTCTCTCCTTTATCCTCATGTACCATGAGGCGAATATAAATGCACATGGTACAATCACAAATGCACCGAACAGAAAGACTCCAACCAATAGCATTGGCAGGAATATTACCAATCTGAAATGTGATAAAGTTTAAGTTTAAACATTAGCTATGAAGTATTTATGATCAACTTCTAAGTATTTTATATCTTATCCTTTAATTTAAGCCATTAGAGATATGGTGAGGAAAATATAATATTGACTGTCATAATTCTTATTAAACAATAACTGCATAAGCAAATCGGTAAAATTGTATTTAAAATAAATTTATACGAATATAAAAGAAGAGATTATGATTCTGTATAAGACAGTAATTACTGCATTGTTTAATTAAATTAAAAGAAAAATATTGCATAAATAAACTTACGTGAAAAGTTCAAATATCATGATTAAAATATTGTAAACACTATAACCTAAATAGTCAAGGGTTAAATTAAATGGTGAGGATCTTGGGAAAATTCAATAATTCATTGTTTACTTATTACATCATTAGTTTTTGTATTTCATACTAAATTTATTATCCAAATAAATATAACCTTTAACGTGTATGACGTTGACACTTGACGTAGCTAATTCTAATATTGCTAGTATCTAAATTTATATTACCTCAAACAAAATACATTTTTTTTAAATAATTGTAGTATATAACAAATTAATACCAACTATAAAGAATAATGGAAAATGTTATTTCAAGCTTTAATCATTTTCTTTAGAAAATAAAATAAAATAGCAAAAACAAAATGATAGCATTGTTGAGTGTATTTAACATTTTTTCGGGAAGTCGATAAAGTAGCAACTCAGATGTGAATGCTGTATTATCTTTTTTTACGTGCCATAGAGGTTTCGGTAAATTGTGCGTGACAAATGTCACGACACATGTTCAATACAACCATAGATATATAATATAATTCCTATTTCCATAAGAATTGTATTGTTTAAAAAACGTCATCATCCTAATAAAAAATATTCTAATTTATTTTCATATTATTTATAGTTAATGTTGTATATTGTTTTTCCAGGTTATTTTATGTTGATCACTTAAAAATGCTTATACCCACTAAAGTTGTCTACTACTAAGTACTTATCAACTAAAAACTAAAACATCTAATGCTTCCCCATTTAAAAGTATGTACATTCGTTTTGACACATCTTACATTGGATGTAGTGAATTTAATACATTTTGTCTTTTTACTATTTAACAGTAAATTATTAACACTAAACCAATGTAATATTTCAAAGAGAGCATTGTTCACACCGTCATATATAGAAAGACATATTTTTATTTTAAAAATTAAAGAAGTATCATCAGCAAACAATATTATCTCGAGTTTATTACCTAAAAGATGTGGCTGGTCATTTATATAAACGAGGAAGAGAAATGGACCAAAAATAGATCCTTGAGGGACCCCTACAGTACCTGGAGCCCCGGGAGATCTTTCCATTTACATAAATCCTCTGAATCCGATTGGTCAGATACGAAATGAAGACTGAGTGCAGTGTTTCTAATTCCATAATAACGTAGCTACCTGACCAGTTTCGTGTTGCACACAATCAAAGGCCTTAGATAAATCACAAAATATCCCTAAGGCATCCTCCTTCGTGACTCCTCCCAGGCCTTGTTAATATTTTTAACGAGCTCAATACCGATAACGTCAACCTTATAAATCCAAATTGTTTCTTGTGTAGCAACTTGTTTTTGTTAAAATGTACTAACATTTGATTTAGTAATAATTTTTCAAAGATCTTGCTAAGAGTTGGTTGTAAAGAGATGGGTCTATAATAATTGTTTGGGTCTGAAGTACTACCCGACTTAAATATTGGTATTACTCTTCTATGTTTCATGAGGTCAGGAAACACGCCACTAAGGACACAATTATTGAATATAGTGACAAGGTAGGGTGCGATTATATCAATTATTGAATTGACTACCTTAAAAGAGATCCCCACAGATCGGCCGTTTTCTTAATACCTAGTGATCTGAGGGAACTTATTATATCATTTACACTTACTGTATTAAATTTAAAGCTTATATTACATTCTTCAACATTGTTTTTTAATAATCAGCAACAGTAGGAGAGGAATTTTGTGAATCAGTCGACGATATTAGAATGTCAGTAAAAAAAATTCAAAAACAGTTGCAATATTTGAGGAAAATAAATTATTATCAAATGTTGGCAAAGACCTTCTCCTATTGAAAAAAATTGGAATATGCTGCACCAATATGGTTTAATTGCTTGGTTGGTATAGCTTCGCTGAATTTACGTGTTGTCCTTTACCATCGAGCTGATGATATGAGATGATCTGTAAACACAATTCAAGCACATGAAAATCCAGTAGTGCGAGTCCGTTTAAGCCTGCAATTTTCGTCTACGAATTTCATGGGCCATCAGTGCTTATGCAAATTTATACATATTTTTATTATTTTATGCAAAAAAAATAACCACATTAAACTTTATAATATCGTCTTGTTTCATAGTTTTTGGGGATTATTGGACGACTACATAAAATCGCAAAAAAAAAACTTAGTCATTTATTTATATTTTATTTTTACGAATACGGGAAACCATTTTGTAAATGTAATATATAAAACTAAAATTAAGATCATGATTCAAGTAAAAATACTATTGACATTCCATTTGGAATACGTATACAATTTTTATCCTTAAATTAAAATATCTGATGTCATCACAGACTATATAAAATACTAATAAATATTCCATTCGAAGAAATAGTAAAGATTAATAAACATTACATTTGCATATACCGTGCGAACTGCTAATAGCTCTGAAATACTACTTTGTACTATTGGTAGTACACCAACAATTCTCGATCAGTATATATTTATTTGTGATAAGTAATTTTTCCACTCAACTACATAAATCCACTTCAAATTTGCATCCCAAGTTCCGATAATATCTTCGTCAACATTCAATACTGCATTTTTTCGTACATCCATAAATAATACCTAGAGTATTTAAGATCTCGACCAATGAGATCGCGTCATGTCGATGTCAAATCTTTTTTTTTTTTTTTGGTTTGGCTTTTATTTGTGCCTAGAGGGCACAGATTATAATGTAAAATCTTGTTTATTTGTCTTTACTATAATCTTGTGGTCTGAGTAGACTGAAAAGAAAATGTAACATGCTGGTGCAAATGTTATTAATGTATAATTATAATTTGTTACCTCCGATTGGTTGAATTACTTAACACTTATTTTCACTAATGATATGTCGTTAGGTGCGTTGAATCGTCAAGGGTGTTATGACATCACTAGCCGCCATGTTGTAAAACCGGTTATGAGGTCTTATAAGAAACTCTCTACGACACGTCTCGGATGGGATATCAAAAATCTATTATACTCAAATAGACTCTAGTCTAATCTATTTATTCTAAATCATTTACTTACTAAATCATTGTTACGTAAAATTCATTACAATTTACATTTTTCTATTAAAGTATTTTCTGATCAATTACACGTGCTGGGTGTTGTCCACACATTGTTCCTTTACTATTTTCTATAGTCGGGTTTGTTTTCCTAAATTAAATATACATTTCGGATATTCTAGGACTTCAACACAAGAGGCTGCAAGGTCAGTGTGCGAGATCGGTTTCGTCGGCGACCTCTGCGGCGAGGTCCGCGAACTTGGCCACGTAGTCCACACTAGACTCCGCCATCAGCGAGTGCAGGTGAGAATCGACCTGCATTAATACGTTCGTTTAGTATGCATTATATAATATTAATATATAATTTATTTTGTAATGCGAACACATAAATAAATGTTATGGCATTGTGGTTGATATATATTTTGAGACTTCTTCTTCTTCTACTTTGAAGTGTGAGTATGTCTTCTATGAAGAATAAATAAGTAAATAGGTGGCACTGACCGGCAAATCCGGCGGCGGCCGGCCCTCCAGGTGTCCGAGGAAGCTGCTGAGGGAGAAGTCCTGAACGGAGCCCTCCAGCCAGCCCTCCGCGTCCCGCAGAAGGCGCGACGGAGACAGCGACATGGACTCTCCGGGCAGGAAGCCTAACGTGGAAGGAGTAACATAGCAATGGCACATCATTTGAAATATTTTTAATCAAAATTATTCGTTTACATAGGCTGTTACAAATAGTTTTGAATATTTTATACATTATTAAATTTAAAGTTACCACCGACTGGGAACGCAGATTGTACCGAAAAAAACCGGCAAAAATTCAACAATAATTAATTATCGACACTTGAGTTAGCAAAACGTATATATAGTCCGCAAGCTTACTGGCAATGTCCGTCTGTTCCACTTTGGGTCCAGTTTCAGTTTTCTTCTGCTCGGCGGCGTCCGCACAGCTTTCCACCTTGACGATTTTATCTTTATTATCTTTGGCTTCTTCGTCTTCTTCTGTCTTCGATTCTTCTAGAAACGAAAGTTATTTTGCATTAACAACCTTAAATAGATAAAAGCAACAGCGTTTCTCTCTTATCTCTATATCCTTCAATCTTTGGTGGAAAGTAAGTCTTTAAATATCTCATTGCTGGGCTAAAGCCTCCTCTCCATTTAAGAAGAGGTTCAAAGCTTATTCCACCACGCTACTCCAATGCAGGTTGGTGGATAATACACATGCAGGTTTCCTGACGATGTTTTCTTAACCATTGAGTACGAGATGAATTATAAACACAGATTCAGTACATGGTAATTCAGTGGTGCTTCCCTGAGCTGAGGCCGCAACTATCGGTTGAGACGCACGGCTCCCAACCACCGAGATCTCGGCTCCCTTTGACGGATATGAGGTGTAAATTATCTGCGTAAAGTTACCTTGGTCGCTTATGTTTTCAGGTAAGGGCGTGATCGGTATCCGGCGGTCTCCGTCGTGGAAGAAGAACTGCCCGTTAGACTCGCTCAGCACGTAGTAGAACGATAAACTGCGGCGGGCAATATAAAAAAGTTACAATACTTTTTCATACAGTAGTTTGGACGCTACGGCGCAGTCGCGCGTTTATCGAGTCGTCCAATATATATGCACCTACAAGCTTGTTATATGTTACTTTTTGAGATATCATTTTAAACATACAACTAGTAACACAAAATATATATTTTAAAATTTAGAAAAGCTTGACCGTGTAATCCTTTCGTTACATTACTCTGTTGTCAATTAAAGTAAAGTATGACGTACTCTGAAGGAGGCGTGGGCGGCGGCTTCGGCAGGATTCGAGGCGGCGGGGGGTTCGCGTTGGAAACCATTTTGACTGGAATCAAATCTATGTACAAAAGTCAGGTTATTGAAACATGTCTAAAAATATACACAAGTATTGGGTACACAATGACCGTATAAGCCAAGCTACTCACTGCTGGGCGGCGGCAGCTTCGGCAGCAGAGGCAGCAGTCTCTGCACCACCACCCTGCGGTCCGACATCCGCGGCCTCCCCCGACGCCACTTCGGCAAACCCTCGAGACTCATTTGGCGTTGGGTCTGTTAAAGATTTGTTTTTCATATTAAATAATAACCTGTAAACATCTCACTGCTGGACTCCTCTGGATTTGAGAACATTTCGAGCATAATCCAACTCGCTGCTCCAATACGGGATGGTGTTGGTCACATATGGCGTATTTTAATCGTCCTTTCCTTAGGATCATCACATTAATGTTAGAGCAATTTTTTCATTCCCCCCCTCCATTTACGCGTAGTTGTTGTTAAGAGTGATGTTAACGCGTGGGCATTGAACCTGCAATTTTTCCATCGCTGGGCAGTACGTATATAACTAAGCTAAAAATGATGTATAAATTGGTATTCACTTCGGTCTCTGGTCTCGGCGCTATCGGTGTTGGATGTCGGAATATCGTCGAGTTGGTCTCCGTCAACTTGGGTGAGAAGTTCACCGGGATCTGGGAGCTGCACGGCTGTTGTTTCTAGATAAAGGAAATCATATTAAAATTATTTATACGATGATGATGTCCTATTAAATAATTTCGACTATTAATAATTTATTACAAGATACATTGTTCAGTTGATTAGAGAACTGCGCGTGGGAGCGTTAACATAAAAAATGTAAATTACTAATGCAAAGTTAAAAAGAAAAATATAATTTATACAAAAAATAAATGAGATTAAATGAGTATTTATTATTATTCTGAACTTAAAATAGGAGTTTTTATTTAGTAATGCATCGACGCTATCTTTAAAGGTTTGTCATTGAAATTTTAGAAGAGATTAGGGGCTCCG
Source organism: Vanessa tameamea (assembly GCF_037043105.1). Lineage (NCBI taxonomy): Eukaryota > Metazoa > Arthropoda > Insecta > Lepidoptera > Nymphalidae > Vanessa > Vanessa tameamea. The sequence continues at coordinate 9,682,624 of NC_087330.1, read as the reverse complement.
GAAGCGTGCCCGAACTTTGTATATAATTTTATATATTTTTTTATTTCACACTATCGTGTCCGATAATGCTTGTTTAAAATAAACAAACCGACAAAGAATAACAACTAAAGCAATCATCGTTCCGTAGCAAACCACCCGAACAGTGCAAAGCGCGCCACTCGCCTGGCGCAGCGCGGCGCGGCGCGGCGACGCGTGCGCGTTGCCGGCCAGCGCCAGCAGCCGCTTCAGCCTGCAACAGCCGCACTGCACGCGCACGCTCATACGTATATATATTCTACCGCGGATCACTGGTGCTGAGCGACACTTAGTGTCGTTTTATTCCAGTTTGCACTCGTAGCAGGCTAGTGTGTCTACGGCCACGAGGGAAATGACATCTTAGTTCCCGAGGCTTGGTTGAAAAATGTGTATGGGCGGTGGTGACCGATTGGCATCAGATGAGCCACACGCCCGTCCGCCTAACGATGCCATAAAAAAATGTTCTCCGTTGGTAGACTGACTACCTCTAGCGGGGGTTTGTGCTATCCGGTCTGTGAGTAGATGCCCCCCCACTTGTCATGATTTCTACCGCTGAGCAGCAGTACTTAATATCGTAGTAGCTATAACTATGAACGCGAGGGACATAACATCTTAGTTTTCGAAGTTGGTAACGAATTTGTGTAGTACATTTTTACAGTGCCGAAATCTACGGGTGATATGATAACTTCCAATCAGGCGGCCTACTTGCCATCTATCTATTATATTTGAATAAACGTATAATATGATTGAGTTATATAAAAAAAAAAGCAACTCATAGAAACGTAACTCACCGATCGCTGAGTAGAGCGAGTCCGGCGGGCGAGGCCGGACCGGCGGGACGATTGATAAGCTTACTCACGAGTTTTAAGCTCCCCGACGATTTGTGGTCCGGAGATGATAATTGCTCACCTAGAATTAAACACATTTTTTAAGGTATCGTAATTATACACAGAGAGCAACCGACTGTGGAAAATTACGTGATCTGTCAAAAGTATTGATAGGAAATTTATGTCTTATCTGTGAAACTGAATCATACACAACTTAAATTAGTGACGCTAAAATTAACTGAACTGCGTGGAGCAGAAAGTTAAAAAAAACCAAGAATATTATCATATCCAGACAACCTTGATACATTAGTATAATAGACTGCCTCGTTGGTCTAGTGGCAAGTAATAAGGTCACCAGCTAGATGCAAGGATCCCGAAGTCCTCAGTTCAAGGCATAATTATCATTAACAGCTTGGAGTTTGGAAGTCGGAAGTGTGTACACCCCGTGCCTTGGTGTGTACGTAAAGCAGTTGGTCCTGTGTCTAAACTCTTTCCGGTCGTGTCGGATTTGCTGTCCCGCCGGATTGTCACGCTCGTGCACAAAAATATGTCCTGCGCAGTTGGCTGGTCTCCCTTAAGATTGAAATCGGTTAGGGTGACGTCATCGTCGTGTCTATAACTACGATAATTTAATCATTTCTTATAAAAACTACAACTAACATTTTCTCTCATCACCGGAGAGCCCATCGTTGCTGTCCTGACTGAAGGTGTTCTTCGGAGAGAATATGTCCGTGTCACTCTCCCTCTTTTCCCTCTCGTCCTCCACGGAGCTGTCCACTTTGTCCGGTGTCTTGTTGCCCTGTCTCTTGTCGATGGACTTATCCTTGTCGCTTGGCTCGGTCGGCTTCAGAGATTTAATTGGCTGAGGAAGCGGTGGCGTCGGTTCTGCCCACCAGTAGTCCAATTCGAGCTTGGAACGCGAGCCGAACTGTAAAATAAACATTTAAATACAGTTTCGTATATTTTTTAGCTGTATATTATTCAACTATATTTATAAAGGTCCAAAGCTACTGACGACGATTAAATACTCATATAAGACGTGGAAATATAAATTTGGAGGGAATCTCTATCTCTCTATAATCTACAAAGGATTTTAAAATGTTTTTTTTTTTGTATGAGTCAAATGTTTCACACTTAGCCCAGAAAGGCTTCGTTTCAATTTTTGATGACGAAGCCGTTACAATATCATGATTTATTTTTATCTTAATGTATTAATATAAGAAAAAATATTTTATGTTCAATTTACTTTAAAATAAAACAAACGTTATAAGAGCTAACCGAACGCTAATCAACCAAAACAATCATTTGATTTATTACAAGGAATTCGCGTGCGCGTCTTGGGCGGAGAGGTGTTACGTACATTTTTTAGGAAAAAAGTAACCTATGTGGTATTCTAGACTATAATCTATCTCTGACCAAATTTCATTCAGATCCGTTCAGAATTCAGTTCCGTTATGACGTGATTAGATAACGAACCATCCATCCATTCCTGTTGCATTTATAATATTAGTAAGATCGCTTACCATCAAATACAAATCTCCTATAGTAAGTTCACCGGCGTCATGTACACTCCAACCCTTCCTGATCTGCCGGATTGCCATGTCTACGTCTATATCCGGCTTGGATTCCTCCTCTTTTTCCTCCACTTTCGTATCTTCGACCTTCGAGTCCTCGACCTTGGTCTCCTCGGTCTTCACATCCTCAGAATCCTTTTCTAGTACCAATGTGTAGATACTTCCACCACGCTTCTTTGGTCGTATGCGAAATTTTACCTAAATTGAAAATAGTATTGATTAGAAAATTAATGAATACTCAGTCGGTACGTAACGTGTTGTATAAAATTGAAACATGCAATTTGAAACAAGCAGGCCTTTTAGTGGAGATTTTGGGATACAATATAATTATATAAGTGAGTGCGCTTCGCTGTTTTCCCCGCTTTGAATTTTGAATATTGTCGTGACAAGTATAGCTGATAGCTCCTTGTTCTCAATATCATAGGTACCTTAAGGTTTTTGAATTTCCGTTCCTTCCGACTTTTGTCAGTCCGTCCATCGCTTTCGTTATCCGTGTCGCTCTTGTTAAACTTTTCATCATCTTCCATTTCCGAAAAACTATCTTTTTCCCTCTCAGACATATCTTTGTCCCTTTCTGGCAAATCTCGATCTCCTTCCTCCTCGGCAGTTTCTTCGGATTTCATCTCCTTTTCGTCTTCCGTACTAGGTTTTTCTTCATCTTCGTGGTTATGTTTGTAGTGGGCCATGAGTTCGATTCCATCTATCGCCGTTTCGTCGATGTGAATTAATTTTGTGTGTTCCGCGTCGTCTATTTTGAATTTCTTATCAGCCTCTTTATCTTTGTCAGTTGTGCTGTCCTTCCTTTGTCGTTTCGGTGTTCGGATTTTTACTGTTGGACACATGATATGCATAAGGTATACTATGGTAATAATTTTTCAATCATAGAGAAACTAGAGTTTTTTTAATTAATATGCTTTTATTGTTTAGGAACACATATTAATTACAATTAAATTTATCACTATCTAATAAAATTGACCCCAGTGGTTAGAACGCGTGCATCTTAATCGATGATTTCGGGTTCAAACCCAGGCAGGCACCACTGAATTTTCATGTGCTTAATTTGTGTTTATGATTCATCTCGTGCTCGGCGGTGAAAGAAAACATCGCGAGGAAACCTTCATAAATAAATATAAATACTTATTTGACAACATCACATACATCACTCTGATCCCAATGTAAGTAGCTAAAGCACTTGTTATATGTCTAATTTCAACGAAATTTTGCCACATGTGTATTCCACCAACCCGCATTTGAGCAGCGTGGTGGAATATGCTCCGAACCTTCTCTTCAAAGGGAGAGGAAGCCTTAGCCCAGCACTGGGAAATTTACAGGCAGCTAATGTAATGAAATTGATATTATAAATATTTTTTAAATTACCAATAATACAATTATTACTATTTTTATCACCAATTAAAATTTATTAAAATTTTCTAAATGTGACTTGCTCTTTGTGCTGCAGATTATGAACTGAAACTTTTGAACATAGGATTTCAGATCAGGCCGGATAAACCTGGAGTTAGTATGTTGGCAGGACGTAGTCTGCGCCTACTTTCACTTCAAACTTGTAAGATTCCCGTCATCGAATTACGAGATTGAGAAAATGTACTGTTCGTGTTTTCGCATGCATTTGTTAAATCCGAACTTCGGTCAGGAGGCCGATCATGACACCAATATATTCAAGTATATAAATTTTTCGTACTTACCACAACTGTCCTTATCCCTTCTCAATGATCCCATCCTCTCCAAATACGAAGAGAAACAGATCTTCTGGCTAGATAGCTGTTCGCTTGGACTGAGGACCGGTAGGTGTATCTCGGCCCCTGGACGAGGACCCAGGTGCAGAGCTAACTTTTTGCGCAATCGCTGTTCTAAAGTAAACATTTAAAATGAGTATGTTGATATTTGGTATATGTATATAATTAGTCGGGCGAGTTGGTCTAACCTGAAAATGTCATAGTCGATTAACCAATACCGTCCAAACAAAGCGAGGTCATAAAATAATACAAAAATCTGTTTCAATATCCTCTACTTTAATTTAATAATTACTGTCAACTTTAAACTTTAGTAGACTAGAACCCTTCCAAAATATATGTATTGCCCGACTTGACCCCGTTTTTGTGTAATACAACCTCTTAAAGCAACTTCGAAGATATTCGATGCGGTTGCATCACTTGGGCTCCCAAGTCGGGAGTTATCTTCGATGGGTAATCGATTTGGGTTGTTTATAACTACCATGTAACATGGAATTCAATTTTTTTCCATGCTATATAAATGGCTTTCATTTCTCTAATTATAGTTAGAGCGCAATTTTTGCGTCAAAAATTTTTTAGTCAAGAACGCGATTTACAAAATTTTTTAGTATTACAATTTTTTCGGATCAACATGATGTTTATAATTTTAATGCGTCCCCAATTTCAATGGTGCCCAATTAGTATCCCATCCACAGATTTTTAGGCAATCAGAGACTCGATTCTGACCACTTACCTTCTACGATTATCCTATCGGTTTCCAACTGTAGGTGGTCTACAAGTTCTCCGTCTGCATCGCCCGCCACATCTTGATAGTCCTCAGAGTCCTTACTTTGCTCCTCGATCAATTTCGTATCAATGCCATTTTCTGATAGCGACTTTTTGTAGTTTGACTGATTGCGGTGTGTTAAGTATTTTAATATAATTTTTACGTGACGGTCGGAGATCTATTGTAGGTATATACCTACAATAGATATATACCTAGAATAGATTTACTTTCATATTAACAACATATGTTTTTGATCTATTTCAATTATATTATGATATATATGCCCTTATAATTAAATTGACTCTTGTATTTTACTATCAAATTATGTTCAATATGATATGTACGTAATATACTTCAGGTAACACCGGCGCAGTCGCAACGAAAGGATACGGTCTTCCAGCGCCTCTCGAGCGCGGTGAGGAAGGCGGCGAGCGCGGTGCGCAGCGGCAGCGCGGCGGCCGCGCGCGGGTTGTGCGCGGCGCCCTGCACGCGCGCCCACGCCGCCGCGTCGCGCGCGCGCAGCGACACCTGCGCGCGCGAGCACACCCGCGCGCCGCACGCGCGCTCTGCGCGCCGGGAACACGGTCATGTTCACGATTTAAAAACCGGCTAGGCCCAGCCTCGTTTTCAAAATTATGGCATTTATAAGATTCAAACATCGTTCGGTCGAGGAACTTTCGCTCTCTATCATTGAGCGATTAATTCAATTTCAAATAATTTTGCAATTACCTCTATCTACTTATAGCTTTGTCTTGAATTTAAGAATTACTCCTGTTTATTAAAAGTACCTGTGCCCTGTTTATTTTGTAATAACACTCAAAAATAAACAAATAATAATTTAATGTCTCAATGTACTTTTTTCTCAATTTACATGTTTTGACATTCCATAAATTTGTTTTACAGTTTTAAGTTGGTGGTGGCAACTAATATATTACACTAATATACAACAATAAATTTAAAATAACATGTTTCTCTGTTTTTGACAACCATAGAAGTAAACTTAATCCGCTTTAATATAATTACAAATCACAGCAACTGAATAAATAAATTTTATATTTTATCTACAATTAAAAAATTATTGAAATAATTTCTCATATTATAAAATATTTTCATATTATAAATGAAGTGCATAGTAAAGCAATAAAAACAATAATAATCTCAAGGGAGACCAGCCTACTACGCATGACATAAAGTACACAAATGTGTGCCCAAAATCAAAAAACCCTTTACTCAAGTAGGCTTTTACAAGCACTTTTGAATCGTCATTTAACAAACTATTTAAAGTAAAGCTACCACCGGTTCGGAATGCAAATTCTACCAAGAAGAACCGGCAAAAAACTCAGTAGTTAGTATTTTTTAATATAAAAAAATTGTCATATTAGTAAAAAAAAAGGCACGACTGGAAAGAACCTTTACATGTTTTCGGACGGTCAGACAGAGTAGTATGGAAGAAGAAGACATGCTGCGCCGACCCCAAATAAAAGGGCAGGACGGTGAGATGAGACCGATGCGCCAGGATTTTTTTAGGATGAAATCGGTTAGTGGACGGTCAAACAGCGAACATTACGTTTTCGGGTTTGTTTTATATCAAACTACCCGAAGACGCCATGTTCACACTGAGAAGACTTTTAATAGTTTCACAACCCAGGGCAAGTAATAAAATTGATTACAAACTAAATTGCCTACAATTATGTATAAAAATCCATTAAATTAATAATTAACATCATCAATAACAATTTAAATAATTGCTTTTACTTGTAAAATAATCGCTCTCAAGAAAATTATGCTATAAAATATATTTAATAAAAGTTTTATAATTGCATACGTTTAAATGAATGGTCTATTGTTTTATAGTAAAATACATAATATATAGCGTTTTGACTAGGTTACATAATAACATTACTTTTTTTTTTAAATCAGTCTAAAAATCTTGAGTTTTCTGAAATTTTAAAACGTTTTTGGTTTGACTAACAATCAATAACACGACACGACAATAATCAACAAAACGAAATAAAATATGTTACATACCTCAACATGGTCATATATTTTTTAACATGTTTGGTTAGATTTAAAATTTTGACGCATTTTTTTTTATGATAAAAAAAATATTTTATAAAATAATTTGGATTTATTCATTTTAAATCACATTATGATGAGACGAATATTTGTTGAAAGTCAAATAACTTTTGCCATCTACCATAAACGATACAATTCAAAATGATATCAAGAAGGCATCAACTAGTTCTAGAAGAATCTAGGACTACGGACTTTCAAGAAAAAAATACAATTCCCGTTTATTCCCTATCCCTTGGGAATTCCGAAATATCCTAAAAAATGTTTTTAGTTGTTGTTATAACCTACTCGCATGCTAAATTTGAAACCCCTAATAATTATAGTTACGGAGATAGAGCTACTTTGGTTTAAAAATATAAATCCCATTTATTCCCTATCCCGTGGGAATTTTGGAAAATCTCTTTTTAGTGCCCCTCTAGGATACTCAAGGTATACGTGTGCCAAATTTGAAGTCTGTAGGTCCAGTGGTTTAGGCTGTGCGTTGCCTGTCAGTCACTCAATCACTCAGTAACGGAAGAGTTTTATATATATTGATTGATAAGCTACTTACTAGATCAAGGACGCAATGTTCTTAACTTTGCCGTTTCAGAAGTTCAAATCATTTGTAAAAAATAAAGAAAAAAAAAAGTAAAGAAGGCATATTATTCGATACAAGATTATACAGATGATAAAAAAGCGTGGAGATAATACTTGTTGATTTCCAGGCAGGAATACATACATATATAATTTTATTTAAACTAACATGACTTTTTATTTTTAAATGTTTAAAAAGAGTAACTAACTACTGAGTTTCATGCCAGTTTTTCTAGGTGGAATCTGCATTCCGAACCGGTAATAGCTTCACTTAATATAGTTTGTTAAATGAAGAATCAATAGTGCGTGTAACTGCCTTTTTGAATAAATATTTAGATTTTGTTTAGTGTAATTTAATAAATAGGGCCACAAACCCGTTGAACCTTATCTAACTTTGATGATAACTAAACGTGAACCGCTTGCCAAAACATTTTGTGATATGCCGATACTCACCAGCGATCTGGTTAAGTCTTCTCAAAGCCCGGCACATTGGCGTTCGAACGCGCATAGTCTTCCCTCTCGCTCGCACCGCCATGCTGCCCCCTCGCACCATCTCACCCAGCCGAGCGCATGTTTTCTCGTTCACAGATGTTAGCTTTCGACGGAGTTCACCGTAATTTATCAGGGCATATAGCTCTTGGGCTACTTTTTTAACATCTGGAATCGTCAAGATTCGATCTAAATGAAGGGAAATTATAAAAAAAACATCATTATAACGAAAAGCAAATGTCGCCGCCGATTACAAAGAGACCGCTCTCATTTTCTTATAATTCAAACCCTTAAAATACAAAATACTCGATACATTGTTACATCATAATTCGATAATAAATACTAATAGTGAAACAACTTTAAAACGATTACTATGTTAAAAAAACGATTCGTTTCGATCATGAATACTGGAATTGTCTGATTGAATTCGTATATATTAAGACATAGGTAGTCTTCTGAATCTCATGTATGATTCTACTATTCGTGCGCGGAACGAAACAACGGCAAGCTTGGAAGAGAGCGTAGTCCAACTCCTAACCGCATTAGACGCTGAGCTGGCTCTGCTTTCCTCTCACGCTGGTACTGTCAGAGGTGTCAACCGTCACGGGTGAATATCAGAATACCAAAATTACACTCATATACATACTTACAAATATAGCCTTTCAATTGCACATCTGTAACTAAAAAATAAACGTTCGTATTATTTACTAAAAAGATAATGCTAACCCTTTTCCCTTAAAAAGACTTTTAAATATGTATATCTGACTCGGTAGTCAGATATATATTTTACACAACGACAAATGAGTTGAGTCACTATTAGTTCTTACTGCACACACAATGTAGCACGCTGAACACCTAAATCATAAATTACTTAACTTACTTTCGTCAAAACGCACGTGCTTCGAGAGCTTGTGCCACGTCCTGTAATAGAAGTGGCTGACTTGTGTCTTGGTCTTCAAATTAACATCAGACATGCCTTTCTTCTTCATCTTCGCACAGATGTACGCTGTGATAGCGTCGAAATCTTTTCCGTACTCATTTAGCGCTTCGAAGAATAGACTCTTTTCATCCGCCGACCAAAGCGCTTTCGGCATTCGTTGTTTGACAGTTGGAAACTTGAGGGGATCTTTGTCGTCCACTTTGTTCGGCGTTTCGCATTCTGTAATATCTGGAAATAATATCGGAGGTTTAATCTGGGTAGACTTAAATTTCTTATGGTATAGATATCAAACGAGCAGGAGGATATACCGCCGATGGATATTTGCAACAACCCCCCGGGGTTTGCAGATGCATTAGGTGGTAAGTAACGCTGTCTGTCTGTTTGTGCTCTTTCACGGCCATTATACCATACGGTTCAGTGATTTAACCGTGAAGACGAAACAGATAAACAGGCAGAGTTGCCTTCGCATTTATAAAATTACTGTAGATATAGAGGCAAAACAATATCTATAATTCTGGTAGTATTATATGAATGCATTTAAAACTGTCCTAAAATGTGTATATTCTTACTTTTGGCATCCTCACCTCGTTTATCAGTCTGCGGTTCGAGTCTCAACTTCTTGATAACCCTAGCACTGGTACGCTGCTGTTGCTGTGTGGTTAAGGACCCTAGCAGTTCTGTTCGCTCTTCGTCTGCGACGGACGGCCCCCCCGGGGACATCGCCGAGTCTTTCACCTGAAATAAAAAAATAACCATAAATATCTCATGGACTATGTAAGTTTGGATGAATTTGGATGAGTATAGATCGTTGACTTATGTAAGTATGAATATTTGCACTGATTTTTTTTATTCTTTCAAATAATAACATTAAATTCAACAAAGTTACGCGAGCGATTGGGGCGTAATTTTTCATAAATTTCGGTGACGATGAAAACGATCGGAGAGTACCATAGTCTATATCTATATACAATAATTTTACTTGCGACTGAGTCACAAGTAAAAACAAATCACAATTATATTTCAGAGAGGACACTGTGAATCAGGAAGTATATTGTTTCATGTTACATAACATTCTCAATTCTTATTAAATGATTACGAATTAGAAGCAATACACTGTAATCAGTCTGAGAAAACAACCTGTGTACGACCTAACCTATCATATAATATGACATATTAAATGGCCTATTATTTTTTATCAACCGGAGGTCGCATGTAATATACAAATTGAACATATATTTCTTTCAAAGAAAACCTAAGCAATTATTGATTTTTTTTAATATATGTTTTTACCTAGTAACATTACTTTGAGTATAACTAAAAAATAAGTATTTTTTCTTTATGTAAATATAATCATATGGTCAAGTCCTGACTGAATGTCTATCAACGCACAACCTGTACAGAGTTATTTGAAATTTAAACATTATGAGAAACGATTCATCTAGAAGACGTCGATCGCTCCTTATCCCACCGCCATGGAGGAATCAAGTCATGACCGATTTATTTCTGCATACCATAAACTACCCTCAAGACTTAAGAAGTTTATAGGGTTCCGCTTTTTACTGAATAGTCTAGTACCGGTCAGAACCCCTGCCTAATTGGAAAGACAAATGCATTTCCAGCTTTGAACGCTTTTCTTTTGCTTTTCTATCCAACAACTTGACGCTTGACTTGACTCACTCTAAGTTTTATCTATTTAGCACAATAAAATCAATAAATACTAGACAGATAAATATATATATTTTTTCGATAAGGCAAACAAGTGGCGATGAGAGAGCCCAAAGACTATGTTGCTACTAAGTTCAAGCGAATGATAGTTATATAGAAAGGTGGGCAAATAGGCCTGTCGATTACCTATCGGCACTGCTAGAGATGGAAACCAAATAATACACTCTCAATACACCACAAATCACCACTAATCATGAGATCTAAGATAAAAAGTATTGTAATTGTATATTGTTAAATTGAATCTTATCTTAAATCGTCCTGTCATAGGATTAATTGAATGTAAGTCTACCAATTCTGAAGGTAGGTCCTGCTGAAAATAAATGGCAAGATGCACTAATTACTTTTTTAAAATAAATTTATAATAGTTTACAAAATTGAAGATATTTCGATTATTTCCTGTGACCCGAGAAGAATTGACGAAAGAAACTCACATTACAAGATGGAACTGATAATCAAGTGAGCTGCCCAACCACCAATAGACATAGTTTGGCGGACGAGCATTTGGGCCACCTGATGGTAAGTGGTCAACACCCATAGACAATGGCACTGTAAGAAATATTAACCATTCCTTACACCGCCAATGCGCCACCAACCTTGAGAACTAAGATTTTATGTTCCTTGTGCCTACGTTACACTGGTTCACTCACATTTCAAACCGGAACACAACAATACTAAGTACTGCTGTTTGGCGGTTGAATATCTGATAAGTGGGCGATACCTACTCAGACGGGCTTGAACAAAGCCCTACCACCGAGGAGATAAGTTAGATTAGATCTAGTTATTTACATTAGGTAAACGTATTCTGGCAACTTATATTTTGGATAGATGGATTAACAATTGACTCTCGTCAGTCATTGCCGTAATCGTTGAAGTCATCAAAATAATTCTATAATACGAAATCATATGACCGTGTGACCTGTACGTGAAATATATTTGTTATTAGCTAATCGGTTTGGACATTATATCAGATATAGAGGCAATAAACCCAATTATTAAAATTAATCTGTTTTGTTCACTCGTCAAACGGAAACAGACTACATTTAATATCAAATTGGAATTTTGTTCGTTTTTCACAGTTCGTTGAATATGGAAAAACATGACTTCGAAAAATGAGTACTCATGCAAAATTTACGAGGATTTGTCATGACATGTATTTATTTTAAAGTATTCTGCTATTTAAATGGGATAGCGCAGTTTAAAAAAGGGAAAAAAATACCCTAGTTCTCCAACATTAGGGGTTAAGAGTTTTTTTTATGTACATTTACCCAATGTATATTTATCCGTTAACAACTAATTTTAATCAGCGAAGACATTGAGATATGTATGTACAAACAAT